>NW_027413167.1:267659-370272 GCF_048544455.1 Silene latifolia | reverse complement strand
AAATAGAATATGATTTCCACAAAGTGGAAATAAAAATAAATAAATAAATAAATAAATAAGCACTATTTTGTGGTTTTTATGTTTATAATTAAATATCAATTAAAAATTAAAGATATGATTGCATAAACTTGACATATTCAAACTGGGGTGTTTAATATTAGACGAGCTTGCCTAATAATTAAACAATTGATTTCACCAACCACAGCTAGAAAACCAAAGTAGAATAGAATTACTTCTCAACTCTTGTATTAAAATTCAACGATAACTTCAATGTGTAATTTGTATTAAAAATTTGTTGATCATAATCAATTACAACATCACTTATTTATAGTGATGTAGAAAATAAACAATGCATAAACTAGAAAATCACTACACTTATTACATAAAATAAATGCGTTGTATTTATCTAAAGAAAACTTTCGGGATTCTTAATCTCCATATGTTATTAGCATTAAATCCATTGATGAAGCCTTCGTTTTGGTGAATTTGGAGTGTATTGGATTGAAAATAAATCTTCATCTCATGCTCCATTAAATGTACCTAGTGGAGTTAGAACTCATAGAATAATTGTTCTCACGATTTTGAAAGACCTTAAAATATTTAAGGTAATCTTTATATATGACCCAAACAAATCGGAGATCTTTTTGTAACCGTCCGAATTGTTAAATCTTAGTTTAATTTTATTTCCTCGGTTTCATAATGTCCCATATAATTTTAAGTCACTTCAAGTACGCCTCATATTCGCATCATATATGATGCGAAAAGCGGAAGGGCTTCAAAACATAAAAATAAAATAAAAGGATATTTGCATTGAATTCATGTGTAGAATTCAAGTCAATGGGATATTTACTCGCTGCAAGACCTAAAACACGAGTAATGAGGGAGAATACTCAAGACCTATTGATTATTACTCGGGCTAAAGTTTGATCGCGTCAAACTCTAACAAATTTTATCTAACGCATCGATATTTTTTTTTCATCTCAATTCTTACTTCAATATCTCCTTACAAATGATGGCTAAAGGCCTCTATTTATATTAAAAGAAATAATCACTAACATTGAATCTAGTCCCTACTACTTCTAGTCTAAATGCAAAGGCTTGAAGGAAAGACATTGAACATAGTCCATCATCAAAAATGAACAGAATACATTGAACATAGTCTAAGATGAAATAGTAGCCATATTCGTATCATACTCCTTTTCTTCAAAAAGAATCGTCCCAATTCTTGGACCTATGATATGGGTTATCAAAAGTCGACCAACCCTCGAACTACCTCGCTCGAGTTTAACCTTTGAATTCCAATCGCAATCGGGAATTCAACCAACATCTTGACTTTGACACGCCTTAAGAACACAAACCTACCTTACAACTCATACAATGAAAATCCTAACTACTACCCCAACTTTTGCCATAAAAATCCCCATATCTAATATCCACAACAACCACCCTCCCAATACCCACTTTACAACTAATTCCAAATACCACAATACAACCACTCTCACACCCACCCACAACAAGAAATGAGCCCATCTTTAACATTCAAAATGTGGTTCTCCAAATGATGGGAGATCAACAAAATTTCTTCAAACAAGTGCTAGAAGAGAGCCAAAATAGGGACAATGTTCTTCAAATCATTGCTACCTATTGTGAGGAGTTTGCAATTCGAATTGCCAAAATGAAGGCAACCCAAGCAACCACTCCTCACCAATCCTTGAGCATTGACCATGAATGTGAATTTGAGGTAATGACCTTTGATGAAGAAGATGTGAAGTGGGAATAACCAATCTCCTTGAGCTCTTGTGAGTATAAAAGTGTGATATTTGATGAAGAAGATATGAGGATGAGTAAGCCAAATACTCTTAGCCTTTGTGAGTATGAGGGTATGCCATTTGACGTGAACATTGAGGTGTTGGAGAAAGAGTTAACGAGGAGGAGTGAAGCCCCCATTTATGATTCATATGAAAATAGTGATGATGACAAGCCTATGGAAGAAGCTTATGAAGAACACGTGTCTTACAATGACTTATGGAATGATGAAGAGGAATGGAGTTGTGAGATTGCCTCACTTGAGGAACCCATCCTTGAGAAGTTTGAGGTATGCTTCCATGGATAAGATGAATGTCTCTTTCCTATTGACTATGAAGACCTTTTTGCACTCACCATGGAACCTTTGATTGTTGGAGATGATATGGTAAACCTTCTCCAAGAGGTTAAATTGTCATATAAAAGGTACTTTATGAAGAAGCTCAAGAATAAAGTTACAAATGAGCTTACTTGTGGAGACTTGGCACCCACAATCTCAATTCCCAAGTTATCCCGTCATCAATGCGTGCTATAAGAATTCTCTTTTTGTTCTTGAAGGATTGATAAATCCAAATGCTATCATCATCTCCATATTTGAGGGAGATGGGAGAGAATGGAAGCCTCCTGATGACCAGAATTTTAAGCTTGCTAGTTTGGAGAGCCAAAAAGGCTATAGTGAAAAGGCCAAAGTGAAGGGGAGAAATTTCAATAAGAAGCCCCTTGAAGAGGATTGGATATATTCTATTTTGAAGTGGCCAAGGTCCTACTTGTGCTTATTTGAGGCCTATTCAAAAGCCTTTGATCATATACTAAGAGCATTAAGCTCCATGGATAATGAAATTTGTCATTTGACTTAGTTTGGTGGAGTCCTATCTCAAACCACCGTTTGTAATTTACTTTTAGTGGATCTTGCATGCATTCACCGCATGAGAGATGAAAAGGAGGGATCTTATATTTTGATTGAGCATCTTGAAGGAAATTGATGAAAATGAGAAGATAGGAAATGCAAAGAAATGCAGAAAATGAAGGATTTGAGCTTTGGGCCAATTCTTGCATCAATCCGTGGGGACCGAGGCCAACTCGTGTGAGTTGAAATCAAAGGAAAGAAAAAAATTCTTCCTGCCTGAGAATCCGGGTGGATTCCCGTGAAAACGGGCGTCCCAAGCCTCAACTCGAGCGGGTCAGAATTGACGCTAAAATCCCAATTTTTTTCTCATTTGGCTCGTGACATGGCTATATATGCATCCTATCTACCATTTTCATCTTCTACAATATACAAACCATTGAGATCATGATTGTAAGAACCCTTTATTTCTCTACCTCTTATGTATAGTTGCATTTATGTAGTTACCTCATGATTAAACCCCTTTCTTCCAACATTAGCAATGGTGTTTAAAATCGGTTTGGGGAGGTACAACCACGAAGTAACATACATCAAAGTCAATCATATAGTATAGCTTACATTATAATATATCTCACATGATTCATATAGTTAGTTGCATATAGAATTGCATTCATGCATAATCACTAATGACCAAACCTCATTTTTCCTACATTAGCAATAATGCTTAAATCGGTTTGGGAAGGTTTGATCATAGGTGACCATAGCTTAATAGGGAACATGCATCATCTAGTGTAGTTTAGATTACATTCATTTGTTATATATGTCATATAGAATTGCATTTAGTTAGAGCATGCATTCATTCATATCATTGCATTGCATTTGTACTTCAATTTAAAATTTTAAAAAGCCAAAAACATGTGTTTCTTTTTCATTCCTACTCCTACATGTACATTGAGGACAATGTTCAAAATAAAGTGAGGGATGGGAAATTATATTCCAAAATACATAAAAATTGAAAAATTTCGAAAAACTAAAAAATATGTTCTTTAGCTTCATAAAAACAAAATCCATAAAAATTTGAAAATTTGATAAACCAAAAACATGTTCTTTCCTATGTAGTGTAGAATTGTATATATTGTATATTTGTTTGTTTGTTTGTTTGTTTGTTTGTCGCTCTTATCACATTGGGTCAATTACGCCACATTTGAGGCTCGAAGGAAATAGAAGATCGCATGGTATGATCTTTCCAAATCTACTTCCTCCTTTTTATGTTAATGACAATGTGGTTATATTTTGATTGATACGGTATGAACCAATCTTTTGCTAAGAGTTTGCATCTAAATTATTTGGCATTTTAGTTGATAGAAGCATATGCATTAGAGTTGTATATATAATAGTTGTATCATGGCATGTAGTTGCATTTTAGAATTTTTTTGTGAAAGTGCCTATTTGGGAAGCTTGACAAGTGTATTTAAGGCCTTGTAGATAATTTTTCTCCTTGAGACTTTGTTTGCTAGAATACCCTCAAGACACCCTAGGATGTGTCATAATAGTATCTTTTGACCCATGGACTAAGGCATATCAAGAGTAACTTGTGGTATGATAACTCCTTGGCTACCGTTTATTCACAGGTGACCCTTGATGCCATGCAACCGTCCTTACACTTCTATCATCATATTTTGTCAATAAAAAGGGAATGGGCACCAAAACGTCAAATTGAGTTCAAGCTATCAATGTCAAATGATTACAAATTGCATCAAATGAAAAGAGGAGCAAAAATAGACTCTCATGCTTTAATAGAAGTACCCTTGCTACAAATGGAGTTACTTTAAAAAATGTTAAAAAATGCAAAATTAAAATTGCCAAACATAAAAAATGGCATGAAATGTTCTTAATCGTCAAATGCTACAAAAATGGGGGGAAAAAAAAATAAACCCAAAAGCAAACAACTATTATGAAACTCATAAACTTTGAAACCCTTTTATCCATTGATGATCCTTTCTTTGTTGAATGGTGGAGAGGGGATGACCCTTCTTCTTGTCTAGGCAAGAGGGTGAATTCCGCGATCCTACAGTGTTTTCTAACACCATAGGGACTTGGATCTTGACAAAAGCATTTAGCGATTGTGCACGAAAGTAGCCTAGTTTTATACAACTTGGAGGTGACTTGTTTATATCTTCTTGTACTTATTAACTAGGAGAACTAATATCTATGATGGAGTGCGTGCCCTTGAATTACTTCCCTTGTAGGTGATTTCCGCCACTTAGATGATGAAAGTGGCTATTCTTTTGTTGATGCATCCATTATTTTTTTTGTGTGCTTAATGCTTGGATGTGTCGCCATTTTGGCAAGCCCCACCTTGCCTTGCAAGAAGGCATCTTACCTCATGGATGTCTTGTTGTGAGTTTAAGGGGCGGAGTGAGACCCGCTAATTGTCTCACATCGATTATATTATTATTATAATTGTTTAAATAAAGGTCTAGTTCTAGTCACCTTTTTACTCGAGACGAGTAAAGGTTCGGTTTGGGGATATTTGATGTGAGTCATAATTACGCGCATTTAGTCCCCTAAATAAGCCTAATTTTGCATACTAATATAGCATTTCATAGCCATTTTTTTCGTCATTTGCTTCCTATTTGCTTTCCTAATGCATTTTATATGTTTTGTAGGAAAGGATATAATGAGGCGGAATTCCCGTCTCTCGCGCATATTAGGAAGCTTGTTGATGATCTTGGATCGACTAGTATGAAGAGAAGGCAAGAATGATGACCAAGGATGATAGGAATAAAGAGTATATGAAGGCATTATAGGCATAAAAACAAGAAAAAAGATTCTGCAGCTCAACCCGCTCGGGTCAAGATCAACTCGTTTGAGTTATCCTTTAACACGCTCGGGTCAATCTCAACCCGCTCGAGTTGAAGCTCAGGATGCTCGTTTTTAGCCCAGATCGAGCGGATTGTTATGCAGCGAGATTGTCTTCGCAATGGGGAGTCGTGGGGCTCCTCCTAGGACTTGCAAGGCTCTATTCGACACCTAAGCATATTATTTCCTAATCTACCCTTGCTTAACCTAATGTTGTACCACTATATATATACTCCATTTATAATAATCAAGAGATTAAGCTTCCTTAGTTTAGAATAAGATTTCTTAGATTAGATTAGGAGTAGATTAAAATAGATTAATCTCAATCATTACACAAAATTGCACTTTAATCTTTCCTTAATTATTGTTCAAGATCTATTTTTGGGTTATTATTGGAGAATTGACAACCCTTCATCAATCAATCAAGTTCTCTTCTATTATTCTTTACTTTCCATTTGTTCATCTTAATATTGGTATAATCTCTTTACTCTTTACTCTTTATTGTTTATTTCTTCATTCTTTCATTATGTTTATGCTTGTTAAGATGATTGACACCATTGATAGCATGTCTTCCATGATAATGAGTGAGTAGTCTCCTAACTAGGGATTAGTGGGGGATTAGGGGAGTTAATCATGGGATAAATTTATGCTTAATGAGTTCATATGAATGCTTGCTTATTGTTTTCCAACTTATGCACATATCATGTTTGATGAATTGGTTGATTAACAACCTAGCTTGATTCTCTTACCCTTTCAACAAGACGTATAAGACATAAACCAACTCAAGGCTTGTTAGACCATGCATATAGTTGATTAGGAAGGATTAAGTCGATTGTAGGTGTTGTAAAGTCTTGACCGACTCGGCTCCGGGACCCAAACCTTCCTAGGACTCGTTTATGTTATCTGTAACACCCCCATTTAATCAGGAGTCTTTAGCTAGACATTCCCAACTAAATAGGATTGTTACCATTTCGGTTTCCTGAGGTAGTGTATAACAAAGTACAACAATACCAAAGAACTTTAATTAAAACTTAGCGATTACATATTATTACAACTTATTCAATCTAGCTATAATATAAAACTTGATAAAACTCCGCAGCGGAATAAATAAAGTAATTAACTAATCTAAGTGATCTAGACAGCAACTATAGTCCAAGTTAAGATCACGTCCCAATGCTCCCAAGTCAGCTAATCTTTAGTACCTGTCAAATCTACTCCCCATTATGGTTCATCACAGGTGTTCACGAATACACAGTCAACCACGAGGTTGAGTAGGATAAAATAAATTAAAACAACCAATCTCTCACAATTGTCAATATTCCAATCTCAACTGTTCACATGTCACATCTCGACATCAACTATTCACGTTATCCACCAGAGACTAACCAGGGGCCTTCTAATTAATCACACACGTTATCCACCAGAGACTAAGCCTGGGGCGGTCCAATAATCCACTCACATGATCCACCAGAGACTAAGCCTGAGGCAGTCAAATCACCATATACATTATCCACTAGAGACTATGCCTGGGGTCGTCCAATTCTCATAAACCATTCCACAACATAATCGTATAAAATATGCAAAACTCCAACAACTAACAATATTAATCACTCAATCAACTTAATTAAATCAACAGTCATAAACCAATCATCCCTCCAATAACATTCATGTATTAAACACGGAAATAGATATAGTTGAGTAGATTATCCTACCTGGCAAGCAAATCCCATAAAAGCAATCCGAGTAAATAGAAATCCAATTAACACAACTTCTTACAACTCCGTCACCTAGACAAGTAATTATAATTACTATTTGTACAATTTAACTTGTTTATATAAATTAATTATATTTATTAGTTATAATTACGCAAATGGCCTTAATTAAAACCCGTGTTCAAAAAAATACCCAAAAACCCAATTCAAATCCCTAAGAGCACTAGTATAACTCGTCTTGGTCATTAACCTAAAATCACCCATAACCCATGGTTTAAACCATGTCAAACTTCCCACAAACACTCCCGTAAAAACCCCGACATACCCATGAAAATACCACCATCTCAGCCCCACCGTTACTCCCCACCATCACCACCTATACAACCAACACCAACCTGCAAAAACCACCTCACACAGCCACTAACTCATGCCCTCACTGAACCCATAACAACTCCCCCCTTCAACCCGTCACATGCCCTAGCCCGACACTCACCATCCCTGTCCCCTACCACCTCTGGCCGGTACCAGCCTCACCGCTGCTTCGTGGTGGTTCCAGGGGTGGCTCCTCACCTCGTTGACGCTCCTTCAACAACCACGACCACCGCCACAAAACACAGCAGCAACAACAACCCCAACTCCCCTGTTTTTGCGTGTTTCCGGTAACCACTGCACCAATCACCACCCACAACAACCCAAAACCGACGACACATCACCACGACACCAACCAACCTAAAACCGAGTCCATTCGACACACACACAAGAGGATAAAATTGAGTCTATATGCGGGATTGACAACCATTCAACACCCACGAAATTCTGGCCACCACCGCGCAAACCACCACCATAAAACAACCCATACCACCCACGGTGGTCGACTACACCCTAGGCATCTCCCTAAAAAAACCAGGTCAGTCACGCTTAAGAACGGGTTCAAAAGGACACAAAACCCGCGACACAACCACCCCTCAAAATTCGCTTGAAAAGCCCCTTTCCCGAGGTCCCTGGTGGTCAACGGTGGGTCATGGTCAATCCTTGGTGGTTCATGGTCACAGTCACGGTCACGGCTCGTCCTACGGTGGCCTAGTTTACGAGTTATAACAAAGCAAAATGTATACATGAGACGGTTTAAAGTATTACCTTGAGGCGATAATAAAAGTTAATTCCTTTGCTTTTCTCTTCCTTAATTCTTTTCTTCTTTTCTTTAGATCTCTTCCTTCTTCTTTTATGAATTTTATTTTTTTCAGATTATTGTGTATTTATAGTCTAGAATTAGAGAGGATATGAGGCCAATTAGGAAAGTATTTCTTATTCCGATTATTATTAGGTATTACCATATTATTATCATACAATTATTATTATAAATTGTATAATTATTTTTACTACATATTATACAAATCTTCCATAAGTAGAATTACCATATACTCCCTTAATAATTATCATACACTATTAATACTAGGATAATTAATATTTTAATTATTATTACCTTTACTTATTTTTATTCTCTTTATTAATATTATTATTAAATCCCGAAATAATTCCCGACCATATTCATACAAGAACAATAAATTTCGGTCCACATAACTATGGCACATGGCCCAAAGCTCAATTATTAGCTAAGCCCGATTCCCGACTTGGATACTCAATTTATTATTTAATTAACGTCTTTCTTGTAATTATTATTAGAAATGCCTTTAATTAATTGTATAAATTCTTCTCATAAATTATTATCAAAATACGAGGTATTACATTATCTCACCTTGATTAGGAAAAACCAAGTGTACTTGTTGGTGTTGTAAAGTCTCGAACGACTCGGCTCCGAGACCTAAGTTTCCCGAGGAATTGTAAGAGTTGCATTAGCTTGATTCCGACAATAATAATTGCATGCATCTATAAGATTCATTTATGCTATTTCACCATGATTCCCCTATGATCCCATGATTCCCTAGTATTGCTAATCATTTGTTTACACCCTTGTTTCTATTAACTTGTCTTGTTTCTCAATTGTTTACATTTCCTTGTTGTAGTTTAGAACTATCAACCTCAAACCCAAACCAATTGTGACACTAGCATAAACTAAGATAGATAGACTTAGAACCCAAAGCACACTGTCCCGTGCAATGTTGTTAGGATCGGGATTCTATGTTGAATCGATGGGGTGGGTAGGATCGAATCGGTAGAATCATATCGTAGAATCGTAAGATTCTAGAAATTCACTAAATATAGTTTTTTATTTGGTAAAAATATATAATTGAAGATCAAAACACTTATTTATACACAAAATATTGATAATTAGTGAGTTTAGTATCATTTCATGAACATGTTTCTACAAATTATATGAAATTTGGATTTTAAGATGTCATTATATAAAAATATATTTTAATATGTTTACTATGGAGTTGGATCGTACGATCGTAAGATCGTAGAATCGTATTATGATCCTACCTCTAGAAAATTTCAAATAGATAGGATCGTAAGATTCTACAAAAAAGATAGAATCGTAGGATCCGGGATCGGTCAAGCATTTTTGGATGGTAAATCGTAGAATCATAGGATCGAATCGGGATTCTAACAACACTGGTCCCGTGGATCGACCTCGACTTAACCACTATCTAGTTGTTTGTTGAGAACATAAATGTGTTCGATTGAGCGTATGACGACGACGTTCATCGACTATTAAACATGTGAGTACAATTAAACTAATCAAAATTTCATTTTAAAACTTGTAAACAACACATTATTTCATTTTATAGTGTAAGCATGCAATTGTTCTAATTTACATGTTAAAATCATAAAACGAAATGCAAACATGTGATTAGCAATAAACTTACTCCTAATTAGCAACTAATCTTCATCATTAACAACATATAATTATGGAACATTAACAAATGAAACAATAATTAAATGACGGAATAAAAAAGCAAGTAAAGGGCCATAAGGCCGTGACATTCACGAGAAAAGGAGAACAAACGAGACAGGATTATGAGCACCCTTAACTTACATGTAAACTCGGACACCACTCTGGATCCCGTATGCAAGCGTTACATAGAAGGCACGTCTTCAACGATTTCTAATCAAATATCGAAACAATTTAACTAAATTAATTTCGAAATACAAAACAATTTCATGCGTATAAATGCACTTCGTGCAGCGATTTTCAAAATGCGATTCCGACTTCGTTTCTCAGCCAAAATCGATTCCAAAAGATGTTCTAGAATCCTTAGACTCCAAATTTTCAAAATTTAGCAAAAAACAGAAGTAAAAAAAAATGACTCAAAACAAACGAGAACATGAGCATTACAGAACTCGAGAAAACACACACAATAGAGCAAATCGATGCTCTATTGTTTGTCTAATCTTTCGTTTGCACTTTTTGCTTTGCTTCTAGGTATGAGAGAAGTTTAGGGTTGCTTTCTTATGTGAGATGAAAGAGGCCAAGCATCAGATTTTTCTTCTTCTTTTTTGGTATTGTGTATGTGCTTGTTTATATAGGAAACGAGGATAGGGTACTAGGGTTAGGTTATTTGGCTTCTTAGGAGGTTAGGAGTTGGCTTATGGAAGGGTTAAACGAATTTGGTTGAGATATGGAACGTGGAAAAGATTGAGTTGGTTTTGGAAAGGATATGGAGAGGATAATGAAGGGGATTGTTTCGGTTATTAGAGAGATCTTGTGAGCTGGTTGGGATATGGTTTACTTGGGGAATAAGCTAGGGAAAATAAGGGAGGGAATTGGTTGAGATGGGGGCTCGAAAGAGGGACCGAAGGCTCCCTGTTTTGACTCGCAAAAACTGTGGGAAATAAATCTGTATACTTCCCTTAAACTAGAAGGATTATAACGATTTAATAAAGATGATCTAAGGAAATAAAATAAAATACATAAACATAAGTAAAAAGATTTAGAATTAACCTTCGGTCCTAGCAAATATGGCCTAAGAACAATATCAAAATTGATATTCGCCTATTAGTTGCACCCAAGACGATCTGAGATATGCCCTTTGATTATGCTAGAAATCAATCTAAAATTTTCTGTAAAATTTAATTGTCTTTGTGTTCTTGTGATGAGAAAGAGGAGGCTAGGTCAAGAAAAGGCATTAGGGTAGAAATAATTCTCTACCTTTCTTTTTATACAGGCCGAAACGTTAATCAACTGATTAAATATACGAAGTATACCCTTGTGAACCTGTAAGAGATTTACAAATGTTATCACACTAATATGTGGAGGACACCAGCTCCAACAAACTCCCACTTGTCCTCACAAGTGTATGTGCGATAACCGATTCTCATATCCTATAAAATTTCTCCCACTCAATGTAAAACAATTTGCAAATCCGAATTCACAAAGTTCGTATTTTACAAGCGATCAGTATCAAGAGTGGTTTTCCCGACTAGAGAGTAACTTAACTGATAAACGAATCAACATTCGAGCATGGCCATGCATTTTAGTTACAACTCCTCGAGTGGCCCTGAGAAATAACTATACCTGATAAGGGTTGGATATTTTCTTCAACTCAAATCTTGCAGATGTAAGCATAGTATGAAATGACCCAGAAAAAATCAACTTAGCCCCAGTTACGGTAGACCGTGAGAAAGAAACCAAAGTCACCCAAAAACTGCCTTAATCTCAAGAGATAGTTGATAGTCAAAAGAATCGACTCTAGGAACACAATGGATGTCCTATCCACGACCTGGCACCGAATGTTATAAAACATTTAGGACTCCATTACGTTGTCACAAAAAGTTGTCCTACGAGGTATCGTCATAATCTCGTATCTGTGATCGATTAGTCAACCGTTTAACTTATGGCTCATTGAACCCACCATCAATCGACTGCACATTATAATAGCCGGAGTTATCAGCTCACATTGGCGATTACGGACCAAAACAAATGTAATGTAATTCAGTTCACTTTGTGGCATTCAATGTTGTCAGTACAATACACATGAAAAACAAAATATTATATATATAAAACGATGAAGTTATAAATAATATATGAAAAATATAATGTATCAAATCCATAATCAAGTACTACAACTCTGGAACATGTTTAATTCCCATGGAATTAACATGCCCTACATGCTTATCATAATTCAACGGTTTGGTGAGAGGATCCGCGATGTTATCATCCGTCGCAATCTTGTCAATCACTATCTCTTCTTGCTCCACGTAATCACGGATCAGGTGAGCCTTCCGAAGTACATGTCTAGATTTGTTGCTAGACTTTGGCTCCTTAGCCTGGAAGATGGCACCTCTATTGTCACAATAGATGGTGATCGGGTCATTCGAACTAGGAACTACCGAAATCCCTTGTAAGAATTGACGCATCCATATCGCTTCCTTTGCTGCCTCCGAAGCGGCATAGTACTCGGATTCAGTAGTAGAATCTGCTACAACACTCTGTTTGGAACTCTTCTAGCTGACCGCAACACCATTAAGAGTGAAGACGAACCCGGACTGAGATTTTGAATCATCTCGATCCGTTTGGAAGCTAGCATCTGCGTAACCGGTTGCGCATAGCTTAGTATCGCCTCCATAAGTCAATACCCAATCCTTAGTCCTCCGTAGGTACTTGAGGATATTTTTGACTGCTATCCAGTGTGTTTCACCTGGAGTCTTTTGGTACCGACTCGTCATACTCAATGCATATGCCACGTCTGGACGTGTGCATATCATGGCATACATGATCGATCCTATTGCAGATGCATAAGGAACAAGACTCATGCGCTCAATCCCTTCAGGGCATCGTGGGTGATCGAGACTTGCTCAACTGCATCCCGATCGTCATAGGAAGGTTCCCCTTCTTGGAGTTGGTCATGCTGAACCTCTCAAGAACCTTATCCAAATAAGACTCCTGACTAAGTGATAACGTCCGTCGTGATCTATCTCGGTAGATACGGATTCCCAAAATACGTTGTGCCTCACCCAGATCTTTCATCTAGAAATGGTTCTTCAACCATTCTTTAACCGAAGAAAGGAGAGGAATGTCATTCCCAATCAAGAGTATGTCATCGACATACAATATTAAGAACACAATCTTGCTCCCACTCGACTTGATATATAAGCATGGTTCTTCGACTGATCGAGTGAAACCATACTCTTTTATCACTTGGTCGAAATGATGATTCCAACTCCGAGAAGCTTGCTTAAGTCCATAAATGGAATGCTTAAGCTTGCATACCTTCTTAGGATGTTTAAGATCTATGAAACCTTCGGGTTGAACCATGTACAACTCTTCCTCCAAATAACCGTTTAAGAAGGCGGTTTTCACATCCATTTGCCAAATATCATAATCATGAAATGCGGCAATCGCTAATATTATCCGAATGGAACGTAGCATGACTACAGGTGCAAAAATCTCATCATAATGCAATCCTTGCACTTGAGTGAAACTTTTTGCCACAAGTCATGCCTTATAGATATCTGGTTGCGCGTCTACATAACGCTTTATTTTGTAAAGCCATTTGCACTGTAGAGGTTTTACCTTATTAGGTAAATCAACTAGATCCCATACGTTATTCTCATACATGGAGTCCATCTCGGATTGCATGGCTTCGAGCCATAGCTTTGAGTCGGAACAGGCCATAGCACCTTTATAGGTTGCGGGTTCATTACTTTCTAGAAGTAAAACGTCATTCTCCTCGACCATACCAATGTATCTGTCCGGAGGATGAGAGTCTCTACCCGACCTCCTAGGTTCCTCAGGAATATTAACCGTATCATCAGTTGGAGGTACAGCTTCCTCCATCTGTTCCTCGGTTGTTGGTTCTGGAATCTCCGACAGCTCGAAGGTTCTATTACTCGACTTGTTCTCGAGAAATTCTTTCTCTAAGAACGTCGCACTAGCCACAACAAAAACTCGATGTTCGGTTGGCGAATAGAAGTAATGACCAAATGTTCCTTTTGGATAACCTATAAAGTATGTCTTGACCGATCGCGGGCCGAGCTTATCCTCGTGTCTCCACTTGACATAAGCCTCGCAGCCCCAAACCCGAATAAAGGACAAGTTAGGTACTGTTCCCTTCCACATTTCATATGGAGTCTTGTCGACAGCTTTAGACGGACTTCGGTTAAGTATAAGAGCAGCTGCCAAAAGAGCATAACCCCATAATGAATCAAGCACTATGGTGTGACTCATCATGGATCGAACCATATCAAGTAAGGTTCGATTTCTCCGTTCGGACACACCATTCAATTGAGGTGTTCCAGGTGGAGTTAACTACAAAACGATTCCACAGTCTTTTAGGTGTTGATCAAACTCATTTGAAAGATATTCGCCACCACGATCTGAACGGAGTGCTTAAATCTTTCTACCCAGTTGGTTCTGTACCCTATTCTGGTATTCCTTGAATTTCTCAAAGGACTCACTTTTATGCTTCATTAAGTAGACATATCCGTATCTACTCAAATCGTCCGTGAAAGTGATAAAATATCTATAGCCATCTTTAGCGGTAATTGACATAGGTCCACATACGTCCGTATGTATGAGTCCTAATAGGTCACTAGCGCATTCCAACACCTTTGAAGGAAATTCGAGTCATCTTGCCAATGAGACATGATTCACACGTGCCATATGCAGAAAATCCGAATGAGGGAATAGTCCCATTATCGACGAGTTTCTTTACGCGTTTCTCATTTATGTGTCCCATTCGACAATGCCATAGATAGGTTTGATCTTTGTCATCAACCTTTAATTTCTTATTATTCATGTGTAATATTTCCGTGGTTTGATCTAAGATATAAATTTCATTCATGGAAACTGCTTTGCCATAAATCATTTCATTAAAAGAGAAAATACAACTATTATCCTTTATTGAAAATGCAAAACCGTCTTTAGCTAGTACGGAAACAGAAATAATGTTCTTAGATAAACTGGGTACATAGTAACAGTTATTTAAAGATAACTCAAAACCACTAGGGAGTTGGATTACATATGTTCCCTTCGAGGCGTGCTACTCGTGCTCCATTCCCGACTCGCAGGTCCACATCACCTTTTTCGAGAGGTATGATGTTCTTTAGGCCATGCAAATGATTACACAGATGAGAACCACAACCAGTATCTAGTACCCAAGTCCCGAAACTTGCATGGTTAATCTCAATCATATGAATATAAGATGACATAACAACAGAAACGACGCGGCTGCGCTTTGATGTCCTCACGGTAGACGGGACAGTTCCTCCTCCAATGTCCGATCTTGTGACAATGGTGGCACTCTATGTCACCGCCCTTGCTCTTTGTCTTGCCCTGTGAGCCACTAGTCTTACCAGGCGCACTCTTACCGTTTCCTGGCTTCTTAAACTTTGGCTTACCTACAGCTAGGTCGCCATGAGCCTTGCCCTTACCTTTACTCTTTTTGTGAATCGTGAGAACATCCTGCTTCATGCTCCCACTCAATTTCATATCCTTCTCGGTCTATACGAGAAGGTAGTGTAGCTCATGAGGAATCCTTTTCAAGTCATTCATGTAGTAGTTCGCCCTAAAAAGGGCAAAACCATCGTGAAGAGAATGAAGCATTCGGTCAATGACAATGCTCTCACTGATTCTACAATTTAGTGACTCCAGTTTCTCGACATTCTCAATCATGTGAAGAATGTGTGGGCTAACCGGTTGGCCCTTCTTGAGTTTCGCATCAAAGAAGCGACATGTATGCTCATATGTAACGATTCTCGGCGCCTTTGAGAACTCGTTAGTGAGCGTGGTGAAAATCTTGTTTGCACCTTGGGCAATGAAGCGTCTCTGCAAATTGGTTTCCATTGCAAAGATGAGTACGTTCTTTATCGCACCCGCTTCCATAACGAAATCACTATAAGCGAGTGACTCGTTGATTCCTGCATTTGGGCCTGGGTTGACCGGTATTGTCTCGATTAAATACCCGAGCTTACCGTCGCGATGGTAGCATTCCGTAGTGCCGCCTCCCGGTCCATAAAAATTGGACCCATCATTCTTGATCAGTGGACCGATTCATTTGGTCCATGAACATTTTAAGCCAGGACGAACGATCTAGTGTGGCACTAGGCATTGGGATTGCGTTATTTCCACCATTTGTTGTAACAAAGATTATTGATAATAAGCGTGTTCTACAATGCGAAAGAAGAATAAAATAATAAGCATGCATCGTTTTTATTTTAAGTCTAATGAACTAATGTCATAACGCGAAGACTCAAAAACATTTATACAATTGACCTCCCTCAAGAATTATATAAATGACCCCAAGACTCAATTCTCTGTAAATTGATAAGCTAACCTGTTAGCTAATTCTACCGTTAGAATTCCTGGTCGATAAATTTCTGTAAATTATATCTTTAGTCCATCATAATCACGAGAAACTCTTCGGACTATGATGTTGAGGTAAACTAAGTCAACACAACTACTTACCCAACGTAGAAGGGCTGATATTAGGCCTACCGACGAAGAAGGGACTCATAGATGTTTGCCCTTATAAAGACTAATCTCTATTTCCGTTTTAGAGGAAGATCCCATCAACTATTTTTAATTCATTTTAAGTGAACTATAATCTAGCATGCGAGAATGATTTAAACTAAAGTGATGGCTTATAGACTGTGACATCTGCATGTCCATGAAAACTAACATACAACTATATGAGTCAATTTTCATGCATTTTAGTAGTAGGTGGTTTGGTTTTAGGCGGAATATGATGCAATTACTAACATGTGAATGAAAAGCAATAAAATGAAAAACGTAAAAAAAACAGTAAAAGTCCTAGTGTGGCCTATCCTATCAAAATGAACAATAAATACAAGTTTGGAATCCATCCTTGGACCCGAGAAGCTTGTCTTGATGTTCCATCTTGATCCATGTAGCGGGAGTGATCTTGAATCTTCATCTTTAGTCTTCTTTGAAATTACAATAAATAAAATTACATAATTGACCTATTAATTACATTCTAATTTCAAAACCCAAAACTAAAATAAAGGAGATTCGAGATCTCATAATTACATAAGAAATCATGTTTCCTTCATTACGAAAACATAATTTGACTAAGGCCACACTAAGTATTACAAAATACAACCGATTGCAAAAATAAATACGTAAATAAAATTCATTCATTCGATTCATTCAACAAAAATAAAAGCATCAACTAAAATAAATTAAACATACATAATACAATACATTAATTATGTTGATTAATTTATCCAAACAACCTATTTAAATTAAATTAAGTGACAATTCCGCAATTTAATCACATTAATTTCATCCTCAATCCATATTAAACTTGTAATATGAATTCTATCCGTCAAAATTTTAAACCGCTTTAAAATAACTCGGTATCTTTAAATTGTGAACCGATTCACAATAACTAATTGGCCAAAATAAAAAAAAAAAACAAAATCCAATTAAAATTGGTTCGGCTGGAAAAATAAACAATTTTTTTTTTTTTTAACAAGCTACTTTACGGCTGATCATAAAAAAAAACAGCCCCTTCCCCCTTTTTTTTATTCGGCAATTAAGAAAAAGAAAAAAAACTTTCCATAATTTATTTTCCGGAAAAAAACTTTCCTTCTTTTCTTTTTTTTTTTTGATTTGGTAATAGAGGAAAAAAAACCTAAAAACATTTTTTTTTTCACGGCATACCTTAAAAAAAAGAGCCGTCAAAATAATTTTCCTTTTGCGGCAAAAAGCCCTAATACAAAAATTGATGAAGAACAAAGTTTATAGTTTCTAATAGAACATGGTTTAGCAAATGAATTAACAATCATGATTAATCTTATATGCTAAAACTATATAGCAAAAACAAGTTCTTGTATCAATGACATGATGATACTATATCTATTCTAACTTAATCTGCATTAAATCAAAATTTCCCAATACTTCATATGATAATTTTAACCGATTAAAACAATGATATGATCAAAAGAAATTGAATATAAATCATCAAACAAAAGGAAAAACGAAATAAAAAAAACAGTCGAAAGAAAAAGGTCTCGGCTAAAAAAAATTTCAATCGAAAAAAAAACGAAACCCTAATTTATTTTCTCGAAAATTAGGTTATAGTTTACATACAAAATTTATGAAAATCATCAAAATTAAAATCGCAGCCTAAAGCTCTGATACCACTTGTGGGAAATAAATCTGTATACTTCCCTTAAACTAGAAAGATTATAACGATTTAATAAAGATGATCTAAGGTCATAAAATAAAATACATAAACATAAGTAAAAAGATTTAGAATTAACCTTCGGTCCTAGCAAATATGGCCTAAGAACAATATCAAAATTGATATTCGCCAATTAGTTGCACCCAAGACGATCTGAGATATGCCCTTTGATTATGCTAGAAATCAGTCTAAAATTTTCTGTAAAATTTAATTGTCTTTGTGTTCTTGTGATGAGAAAGAGGAGGCTAGGTCAAGAAAAGGCATTAGGGTAGAAATAATTCTCTACCTTTCTTTTTATACAGACCGAAACTTGGAGTCAATTAGGAAAAGAAAAACTTTCCCTAATTTCGGCCAAGTGAACCGAAATAAGGAGTATTTTTCTCCTTATTTTGGTCTTTCCAAAAATATATAAAGTGTGTTAAATTGTCATCTAGTGAGGATCGAACCCATGACCTCTTGGCTTGTGTACCCTCACTATTACCACTATAACACATTCAACTTGTTGATATTAAATACAACTGATTATATTTAACTACGAATTAACAGATTAATTCGTCCAAACTAACCTTATATATATTTAATTTAAATATAACTTATTATATTTAATTTACGAATTGACAGTTAATTCGTCTCAACTTAATATTATTTAATTTTCATTAAATAATTATCTCATCAACACATTGACTAACTTTTTAGTCATTTTGGGCATCAATGTAATTATATTTCTATAACTACATTTCTCAAACACGTCCTATAGGTGTGACCTTTAGGGACCAGTTGATCACCGCCATCTGTATGATAATAACGTCAAACTTTCTAGCAAGCCAACCGTTATTAGGTAAACGTTAATCAACTGATTAAATATACGAAGTATACCCTTGTGAACCTGTAAGAGATTTACAAATGTTATCACACTAATTTGTGGAGGACACCAGCTCCAACAAAAACAAGGGCTCGAGTTGGGTTTTTGGGTGTGGGTTTGGACGTGGGTTTGGGTTAGGATAGGTGTGGAGTTGTGGGCTAGGTGATGGTGGGTGGTTAAGCTAGGTGTTGGGTTGGGAATGGTGGTGTTTTGGGTTGCGGGCTGGGGGGCTCAAAAACAAGGGAAGGGGTGTTGTGGTTAGGCTGTTTGGGTGTTTGGTTTGGGGAAGAAAAAAAGAAGGGGAAAGGGTGGGGGTATGGGGAATCGAACTCGGGATCATGGGGATGGCTTTTCACGAAAGCTAAACCTCGAAACCCGTGTCCAAAACCGTTCAAAAATCGAGCTCAAAACAATCTCAAAAACCACGTTTGAAACTGCTTGAAAAATCAATTCTTTGAATTAAAATAAAGCGATAAAAAACACGAAACCGTCACACATTTCATTTCAAATAAATTCAAAAAAAAACTTTGAAGAATAATTTATTTTTCAAATAAATTATAAAAGCTTTAAATTTTAAATAAACTTGAATATATGAAAACCGATGAAATAAATTTCATTTATTTCGAAACAATTTAAACTTCATTTAAATTATAAAACCGTCAAATAACGATTATCTCGCATCACAAAATGAAATCCGCTAACGAACGATGTAAGTAAACATGTATCCTATCATCATCAGGTGTTTTGTCGAGATTTCTGTAAATTCAAATATCGACGGATACGGGTATCTACAGTAGTACTCCTTATAAGGCATGTAACATCAAATTGCATAAGTAGGACATTTGTCTCTTAGTACCTGTATGTATTTGGTTTGTGGCGGTGACATATGTGGAGAGGCAAATCCTCCTTTCTCGTCTTTTTACCTTTGAACTTCACAAACCAAATTGACCTATTTTGACCCATTTATTAACTACAATCCTAAAATTAGCCTACCCTAGTTAAGTTAGTTTATTTATTAATTGTGGGTATGTGTTGTTCATCATTTTGATATTAGCATTTGAGAATGAGAAGAAGGTTAAAATGAGAAGGAGAAAAGGAAAAAAAAAAATAGAGAAGAAGTTGGACAAAAATCAGCAAGAAAATCAAATGAAAAAAAATAAGAAATCAAATAAAAAAAAAGAAAAAATTTTGTCGGTCTTCTACTCCCATTTTGGTCTTTGTATTTTATGAGGAATCGTGTTTTAATGATGAGAGTGAGTTTGTGCCACATTGGCATTGTTTTAATTTCTTAAGAAGGTGGGTTTATATACGGAATGAGCTTTTTATTTGATTACGGTTGTACTAGCTTGGCTTTACTTCCACTTTTCCAAATTGTTTTACCCCTTTTTAATTACCTGATACCTATCGATGTGAGTATCAAAAATAATATTTATAAAACCAAACTACTCACTACTACAGATACAGGCTATAACAACGGTTGAAAACCGTTGTTATATAAAAAAGCGGACGTTGTTAAAGCGTCCGTTGTAAAAGGTTTTAACAACGGTTGGTTTTCTTAAGGAACCCGTTGTTAAAACTATTTAACAACGGTTTTAAGTATAAAAACCCGTTGTGGAAAGTGTGACTCAATTTTGGAGGGAAAGTTATAACAACGGTTAATTAACAAGGAACCGTTGTTATAACTAAAGACAACGGGTTGTATCTACATAACCGTTGTTGTTTGTTTTTACAAAATAAAAAAAAATTAAATATTACTAGATGCATGCATAATTACGGGGCCCGTTATAATTCCGATGCATGCATTATTACTGCCATCCCTGTATACTGTGCATATGAATGGACAATATATAGAATGAGAAGGGTTTACATTAGATTTGAAGCCGGGAGATATGATGATTATGGCACAACTTCCTAAACATGCATATATTATATTAATTAAAAACCAACTCAAAGGACACATTACTTAGTATAAATACATACATTATCTCAACTATCACCATTCCATTATCTCACTATATTCAAACCCTAACTGCTAAAACAATCTCCAACCCCTAATTAATCTTTCAAACTAACAACTCCAAAGTTCATCAACAAAATGAACGATTACATCCTTAAAACTCTTACTATGACCGAGAAAAATACCAGCTTCATCCGCCGGTTGCTCCACATCGAGGACAGTTTTAGGAGCTATCTTGTGGATGCTCAAGCCGCACTCAAGGACGCCAAAAGAAATGGCTTGACAGAGCAAGCGGCGATTGTTGCGGCTATATGACGATATAGCAACTGGCCGAACGAAACCTCCAAATAGCTAAGGAGGAGAGGAGGGATATCATAGAAGAGAATAAGACTCTCTATGAAAATATAAGAATTGCATTTTTAGAAATGTAATTCTTTTTTTAATTTATGTATTTATATATATATATATATTAATGAATTATTAATTAAGTTTATCATGCATTCCTCTCTATCATCTTACTTCTTCTTTGTTTTATTTTATTTAATTTGTTTTACGAGCTAATTAAGCGAATAATAACATAATAATGATCGATAAAAACCCATCATATATACATGCAAATGAAATAATTAAAAAAAGAAAACAATGACGATGAAAGACGATGAAACCAACAGTGACGGCGAGATTTACCTGATAATTAGAGAAAGTAAGAGACGATGAAACCAACAGTGACGGCGAGATGATAAGTCGGCGATGAGAAAGAGAGAAAGAGAGGATGAGAAAGAGAGAAAGAGACGATGAGAAAGTGTGTTTGCTGTGTTTGTGTTTGTGTTTGTCTGTGTTTGTGTTTGTGTTAGGTTATGTATGTGTTTTGTGGCTGTAGCTGATCTGTGTTTGTGTGGTTTATAGTATGGAAAGTTTTAACAACGGTTGTAAATCAACAACCGTTGTCAAATAAGTTTTAAAAACGGGTTTAAAAATACCCGTTGTGATTACTTTTCACTAACTTTGCGCCAATTTTGCGCCAAATTATTAACAACGGTTGTTCAAATTTAACCCGTTGTTAAAACGTATAACAACGGTTATATAACCACACCCGTTGTAATTAAGTATAGTAAAAATCGCGCCATACATTCTACAACGTCTATTGTGATTTTTGTGCATAAACGTTGTTAAAGGGGCGTTGTAGTTGCCTGGATTTGTAGTAGTGACTACTAGCAAGCGGTAGTAAGGGTCGACCCGCAGGGAGGTAGGGAGATAATAGTTGTTATTAATTCTAGTCTAAGGGTAACAGTTGTGGGGGTTTTGATATGTATTAAATCTAAGTCTAGAAATATAAACTAAATAAGCAAATAGAAATAATAAAAGATGTAAACAATGATAAAAGAAATGCTAAGACGATCGGTTCACTATACCTGCGATGACACATAATCCTAGGTAAGTCCGAAATACAGTCGTGTAGGATGGGTAAAACAAGTCCTCTCGGTCCAAGTTAACTAGTAGCTCCTTTCGGCCTATGCTACTACTCCCTAAGTCTCACTAATGCTAGCTCTCGCCCTGAAAAGTGATTCCTAAAGCCTAAATTACATTCTCTCTCGATCTCAGCAATTTAGTCGTCTCACTCGTTAATTAATGCCCTTCCCTATCTTTCGATCTATGGGTTGGTCAAAACTAAGCATCTAACAAGTCTCCTCTCGGTCTCATTGTTAAATATTGCACTTAACGAATTATACGGTGCTAATCAGACACGAAGTCAGTCGATCGACCAGCTACCCCAATCGATCGACCAACCGGCTCAGTCGGTCGACTAGTTAAGCCAGTCGATCGACCAAGCCCTAATTCGGGGTCACCTATTCTAATGCCATCTACGCCATAGATCCCCTACATCTTAGCAAGGGGTGTTTAGCTAGACATATTAGCGATAATAATAACAGTAAAACTAACAACTAAAGCAAACGAATTCATAATTGAATTAACTAAATAAATAATCACCATGAAACGATAAATTGGCTTTGGGAAAACTAAACTAGCAAGAACTAAACTACGGAAGAAATAAAAGTAAACTGAAATTAAGTAATAGAGTTACTGAAGCAAAGGAAGAAGCAATGAATCCGAAAGTAAGATGAGAACTTTGTTAAGAATTCTAAACTACGAATAAAGAATACTGTATTGTATGAACTAGACGATAATGAATGATAGATCCCTAAAACAACAGGAAGAGTTACGTTATATAGGAAAACAACGTAACCTTTTCCTAAACCTAATTAAAATATGGGCTTTGTCGCGTCTCTTTAATTTCCGCATCAGCTCGTGGAGTGGTCGATCGACCACTGAGGCCAGTCGATCGACCAAGATGCGCTGTACAGGAGCTTTTGATAATTCCTGCAGCGCGCACCGATCTTAAAACAGCTACCATTTCTTCGTTACTTGGTCAAATCAGGCGTTCTATGCGGCGTTGGAAATCTAAGAGGATAAGCTTTCACCTCCAATTGGAATCACTCGATTATCAGGTCTAGAACTCGAGATATAGCCATCTGAATAAGGCTGCAATGTCGAGAAGCATTCTGACAGTCTATAGACCATGTAGGTCAGTCTATAGACTATTGTAGCTGGTAATCCGCTTCTAAAACTCTCGCAAATATATCTTTCAGGCCTTGAAATGCGCACCAAGTTCACTTCCCAAGTAAATACTTCATGTCAAATGCAACATTAGGTACCTGGGGACGGATTCGGCTCGATTTCCGCTGAATTCTTCACATTTCTGCAATATTATACAAAAACACAAAAGTAGACGGAAATAGGGAAAATAGTAGCTTAAACTCCACAACTGAGCTCTGAAATGCGTGTAAAATAGGATGTAAAACAACATATTTAGGACACGCATCAAACTTCCCCAAACCAAACCCTTGCTTGTCCCCAAGCAAGAACTATACTCGATCCTAAAACCTAATGGAACGATTTCAATCTCAGAGCGAAATGCAACTTGTAAAGCCTAAACCAATTTAATGCAAGAACTAACAATCAATTAGTAATATGAATCATGCAAACGAGTTATATAGTCGTTAAAAACTGCTGAACCGTAAACTATAGAGACTTATCATTATGGACTCTCAAGGGTCGCTCATATCACACATAAGCGCAGGTGAATATATGTAAAGATAGAAAGAAGTAATTTTGTACAGACTCTCACCTAACTACGACCTATAAGAACATGCCTGCAATTTAATATGAAAATAATCTCTACAACCATACATATGCATTCCAACCAAACAAATGACCATGACACATGCCGAGGTAAATGTGGATATGTGAGGTAATGGGTAAGAAGAGGCAAAACATTTATGGGAATGTGGAGGTATAGGTGATCAAGCTAGTACCTAAACAAAACCATATGACAACATCCAACTTCTTGCTCAAGATTAAATCGATGGAACGGTGTTATAACTAGCACTAAACTCACAATCTCCAATAGATGTAACTCCCCAAATGATATAAATACAACATGGGAGTGTAAATCACCAACTCATAACAATTGTAGCATGTGATTTTTTCGAATTTTCTTTTCATTATCTGCGGCATCGATCGATCAACCAATGTAGCCGAATTCGATCAATATTTTTCGAATCTCTTTTTTTTTTTCTCTTCGTATTCTGTTTTTTTTTCTTTTTTTTTTCAATTCTTTTTCTTTCCTCCCCTTTTTCACCATTTCACCAACATCTCAATAAAGAGTAAAATAATCAAACCGCAATAAACACATTCCCAAAAACTAAGTCTACTAGCTTGATAAAGGCAGGCTGAATATAGGATGTAGTTAAGGGACAAAAGGCTAAATTTGGTTATGAGGGGTTTATGGGTAAAATGAAAAAAGGGAAACCTCTACCACATGTGTCAACAAACCACGAACCCTAATGCACACATGTATTAAGCAGATTGATACAGTCGTTTCTGTACCAAAAATAAATACCTAGATTACTACTAACAGAAGTTAGCGATAAGTAGGGTCGATCTCCACAGGGAGGCGGTTTACTATCTACTTGTCTATCCTATCTGTTTAATGTCACTATTTGGGGGTTTTGATTGTTGAACTAAACTAATGAAGCTAAGGCAAGAGAGAGAAGTAAGAGAATTTAACAGATAAAAGAGAGAAATATGCTAGGAGTCGGTCTACCGTGGCAGCTGTACTATCGGGTGTACTGAGGCGATTAGACTATTGATAAGAAGAGCTATGGTCGTCACCTTTCGGTCCTTAAACCGCCCTAGGGTCTCCTAACTTAGCTTTCGCCCTAATTAGGTACTACCTATTGTAATTAAGCAAGCCTTCCCTTCCAATCTTTCGATCCAGGTCGGGGTTAACTAGATAAATTGGTCTCCTGCATGCATTCATTCAACCTAATAACAATTAAATTGCCTAATACAATTCTTATTGCCAGACTAATCTATTCAAGTCAATTATAACATGTTGCTACCACGGCTTCCCTAATCCTAACATACTAAGGGGATTTAGCTAGACATGGAAATAAGGAAAACTGGAATAAAAGAAATAAGAACAACAAACATTAAATTAAAGAGAGAAGGGAAGAAAGAATTACTAAATTAAAAGATCCGGAAATGAAGAACAAAAGTAACAAAGAGATGCAAGCGCGTTCGAACCAGAGGGAAAAAGAGAGAGAGCTTCCAATGACATACTGACTTCCTATTTATAAGAAAATAGGATTTGCTAAACCTAATTTACGGAATTAAAGCAAAAAGCCTAGCCCGTAGCAAAATCCACTCGATCGAGTGGAATCAAACCACTCGATCGAGTAAACTCACCCAAAACTGCTCGATCGACTGAATTGGTTACTCGATCGAGTAAAGGCATATAAAGAACAGGTCGATCGACCAGATTAGTTACTCGATCGACTATTTATTCATCCTAAAACCACTCGATCGACTAATTAATCACTCGATCGAGTGGATCTTAACTTCAGCAGCCCATAATTCTCGTTATTTTGACTTTGACTTGTCCTTTTAGCTCCCGAAACGCCTTCACGCATCCCAAGACAGCTATAATTCCCGCTTCAAATCTACTCTTCCTCCAAATGCATGCAAAACGAGCGGTAAATGGCTTGATTTCATCACTTTATGGTCCATTCCTGCAATTAAGACAAAATACACCAAAGTAGCATATTCGGGGCATTTCGTAGCATAAAACCACGATAAAAGCATAGAAATACGTGCATAAAATAGGCTAATAAGACTATATAAAATGCACGTATCAAATCTCCCCAAACCAAACCTTTACTCGTCCTCGAGTAAACTAAAATCCAACTAATGGAACGGAAAAGGATAACTCAGAGCTAGCTACAAATGCCCACTTAAGCCAATTTAATGCGAACAAACTAACACTTATAGCTAAACAGTCAAATGCAAACGAGTTATAGGATGTTTATAATAAAGCTGTACCGTCGACCTTGCAAGACCTTTAACAATGGACTCTCACGGGTCACTCTTCTCTCATGAAGCAAAGGGTGAACATATATATGTAAGAGAGAAAGAAAAATAGTCGCTCACCTAAACTACGACCCACATAAACATGCATGCAACTAATATGATAGACAATTCTAGCTACCGTACACACATTCCAACCGAACAAGGTCCTGTCACAGCCGAGGGCTTACAAAAATATGGTAAAGTGAGGCAATGGGTAAGAAAAGGCAAAATAATTATGGGAATGTGGAGGTATAGGCGGCCAAGCTAGTACCTAAACCGAACCATATGAGACATATCCATTTCCAACTCAATTATGAATTAAGCACATGCCCTTCATTTGGCACAGAACTCACCAAACCAAACTGAACTAACTCCTCAAAAGATACAAATAAAGCATAGGAGCGAAACCGACTAATCAAACAACATCTTAATTTTTTCTTTTTTTTTTCGGTTTCTTCTATTTTCTTTTCTATTTTCGAATTCTTTTTTTTTCAACTTCTTTTTTTTCTTTTTCATGTCTTTTTCATCATCCTCATTTTCTTCATAAGTTACCAACTCCGAATCAATAGATGCAAGCCAAACTTGATACAATAGACAATATACCGCAGAACAATCTAAACTAGCTTGACAAGGCAGGCTAAATTTGGGATGTAGCTAAGGGTCAACAGGCAAATTTGGCTAATGTGGAGTTAAATGGGTAAAAAAATGAAAGAAAAGGGAATTTGTAAGCACCTCCCTGCATGTGACACCAACCACTAACCCGAATGTATGAAGGCAAAAAGCAATTGAATTTCATATACGTGCAAATTGATGATACATGTTATGCGAGGAGTAACTACTCACATTCCTACATGAAACTGGTCTCAAATGACACCAGTTTATAAGGCTCTAAATCTTAGAAATTATAAGTAGGTTGCCAAAATTTTCAGGTCAAGTCTTTTCGCTCAGCTAAATTAAACATTAACTCGTAGATATGCAATAAGACAAAGCTAATAAGATAATAGTTCAATGCAAGGCTTAAGCAAAAAGACAGATATAGTGCAATTTCATCATAGAAATCCACCGTTCCGACTCAACCTATATGCTAAAATAAACGTGAAATTTTTGAATTTTAACAATTTATTTAATTTTTTTTTTTTGAGATTTTAAATTTTATATGGAAATAACAATGCAATGCGTACAGAAATTAAACGTGATAACAGAAATGCAATAAAAACAACATGCAGACACAGATATGGATGCATAACCTCCCCAAACCAAACCGTACAATGCCCCCATTGTACCAAAACATGGAAAGGAAATGCAAACTAAGAGAGAAAGAGAATAAATGCGGAAAAACTCACAAGATACGCGAATAAAGGGACCTCCCCAAACCGACCATGAACATGGGAGGTTGCTAAAAGGCCCGGAAAACCGTCTCAGGAAGCTAACCCAAGTCAAATACACTCGATAGCAGTTGAACAGTAGCTGATCGAGTAGAATGGGCGTCTAAAACTGCTCGATCGAGGAGAATAGCAGTCGATCGAGTAGCTCTCTATCTGCAGGTGGTCGATCGAGCAAATTAATCACTCGATCGAGTGAATCCATCAGCTAAAGTGCTCGATCGAGTAGAAAAACTACTCGATCGAGTAAATCTCAATGTATTCCTGCAGAATGCAATAAAAACAGCCCGTAAACTAACTAAGCAAGCACACTGAGATAGTCTATGGTATAAAAACCATTTATTACAACTGAAATAAAATAAAAAATGCAAAATAAAATCGCCGAGTTGCCTTCCGGGTAGCGCTAGCTTCAGTCAGGTCCCAGCTCGACCTTCTTTTCTTCGAGTCACTATAATTAGTCACAATCAAAACAACTCAAAGCGCGCAGCATTAAACCATGAATCTGCGCATGTGCAATACAGAAATATAAGTAGCACCACAGTGGAATAAAGAAATAGGAAATAAAAATATGTAAACATTTAAGTCTAACAAATTTCCTATGAGAGCTCCTAAATTTATCCACAAAATAAAGGAGAGCGGGAGCAATAGACGATAAAGTGGGGTTCCATTTCAGATTAACGAAATCAAAACGACAAGGATGGTGAGAAATAGCTAATTTATTCGTCCACATATGAGGAGGTGTAGCTTTAAAAGAAGAAGTACGAATCAAATGAGGCAAAATACTATTAAAACAAACAATGATAAAATTATCGTTTACTACCTCAGGTTGGTCGCTCTCAATGACGGAATCATAGATAAAAGAATTTATTACCTCTTCCGTGCTAGGAGTAATTACCGACTCAGCTGCTTCTTCATCAACCTCCTCGATGGATTTCATCCCGTAAACCTCAGCCTCAAGCGCATCCAACTCGGCTTTGAATAGGGGAGACTCACCGTATCCATTATCATCATCAAAATCGTCATCTAAATCAAACCCATATGACGAATCAAAGCTCCCAATGGCCAATTCAGTCGATCGAGCAGAATAATCACTCGATCGACCGGTTTCCTCCTGAATTCCACTCGATCGAGTGGAAATATCACTCGATCGAGCACTTTCTCCTGGAAAATCACTCGATCGACTAATTTTAGTCACTCGATCGAGTGATTCCTTCTGTGCAGGGCTGAAATCCTCGTGTAAGGCAGTGAAATGTGATAGAAACTCGTCGTCCGAGTCATAAAAGTCATCCTCGACATTGGGCAACACGGTTTCCTCAGGGGAAAAACCGCTCTCAGCAAGGTAAACCTCTTCTTCTTGCATCTCAGCTGCTAACTGAGCAATGTCAGTTTCGAGCTTATCAATGCGCGCGAAAAATCGTCTATCATAATCTTGCCTCACTCGCATTTGAGATGCAAGTGTCTCCAATAAGGATTTCAGCTCCGCAATTTCTTCTTCTTGTATATCAGGAGGATCTTGTTGCGGTGGCCATTGATAGGGTGGATGTGGTGGCACAACTAAAGCTGCTTGACTAGCTCGACTACGCTGCTTGAACGCGTAAACTTCGTCATTCTCTCGCAAACAAAAAGCGCATCATGCCCAAAGACAAGACATCTCCCACAAGAAAATCACTGTGTGCCATATAATGGGACATCGATGATGGGTCAAAGGTACTCAAGCCTTCCCTTTGACAATCTTTCACCTAGAACTGTCTAGGTAGAACCTGTAAGGCCTACCAAAACAGCACTCAAGGAAAAAGATTAGAACGGCCTCAAAGGAAAAATCCCCTGAGGCTAAAAACAGATAAAATGAAACAAGTAACTAAATAGATGCCTCCCCGGCAACGGCGCCAAAATTTGATACGGTCGTTTCTGTACCAAAAATAAATACCTAGATTACTACTAACAGAAGTTAGCGATAAGTAGGGTCGATCTCCACAGGGAGGCGGTTTACTATCTACTTGTCTATCCTATCTGTCTAATGTCACTATTTGGGGGTTTTGATTGTTGAACTAAACTAATGAAGCTAAGGCAAGAGAGAGAAGTAAGAGAATTTAACAGATAAAAGAGAGAAATATGCTAGGAGTCGGTCTACCGTGGCAGCTGTACTATCGGGTGTACTGAGGCGATTAGACTATTGATAAGAAGAGCTATGGTCGTCACCTTTCGGTCCTTAAACCGCCCTAGGGTCTCCTAACTTAGCTTTCGCCCTAATTAGGTACTACCTATTGTAATTAAGCAAGCCTTCCCTTCCAATCTTTCGATCCAGGTCGGGGTTAACTAGATAAATTGGTCTCCTGCATGCATTCATTCAACCTAATAACAATTAAATTGCCTAATACAATTCTTATCGCCAGACTAATCTATTCAAGTAAATTATAACATGCTGCTACAAGGGCTTCCCTAATTCTAACATACTAAGGGGATTTAGCTAGACATGGAAATAAGGAAAACTAGAATAAAAGAAATAAGAACAACAAACATTAAATTAAAGAGAGAAGGGAAGAAAGAATTACTAAATTAAAAGATCCTAAATGAAGAAAAAAGTAACAAAAGCAAAAGCGCGTTCGAACCGAGGAAAAAGAGAGAGAGCTTCCAATGACATACTGACTTCCTATTTATAAGAAAATAGGATTTGCTAAACCTAATTTACGGAATGAAAGCAAAAAGCCCAGCCCGTAGCAAAATCCACTCGATCGAGTGGAATCAAACCACTCGATCGAGTAAACTCACCCAAAACTGCTCGATCGACTGAATTGGTTACTCGATCGAGTAAAGGCATATAAAGAACTGGTCGATCGACCAGATTAGTTACTCGATCGACTATTTATTCATCCTAAAACCACTCGATCGACTAATTAATCACTCGATCGAGTGGATCTTGACTTCAGCAGCTCATAATTCTCGTTAGTTTGACTTTGACTTGTCCTTTTAGCTCCCGAAACACCTTCACGCATCCCAAGACATCTATAATTCCCGCTTCAAATCTACTCTTCCTCCAAATGCATGCAAAACGAGCGGTAAATGGCTTGATTTCACCACTTTATGGTCCATTCCTGCAATTAATACAAAATACACCAAAGTAGCATATTCGGGGCATTTCGTAGCATAAAACCACGATAAAAGCATAGAATTACGTGCATAAAATAGGCTAATAAGACTATATAAAATGCACGTATCAAAGATTTAAGTTCATATTTATGCAAATTAATGTATCATGTCTCATAAGGAGTACTACTCACAATCCTAGATAAACTGGTCATGAATGACACTAGTTATAGGCTCTAAAACTCAGAATATATAAGTAGTTTGCCAAAATTTAAGTCAAGTCTCAAGTCCAGCAAGTAAATTAACGAAAACTCGTAGACTATGCAAATGATTCTACTAATAACATGTTAATTTAGCACGGCTTAGGCATAAAACAGCTGAAAATGCAATGTCATCATTGAAATACTACCGTTCCAACTCGACCTACATGCTAAAATAAACGTGCTTCTTGAAATTTTTTCAATTTTTTTTTGATATTTTGTATATATAAGGGAAAATAAAATAAACAATGCGAACTGAAATGCAATAAACGTGAAACAGAAATGCAATAAAAACATGTGAATGCAATTCAAAACCCTTCCCCAAACCAAATCACACAATGTCCTCATTGTGCAAAATCATGTATAAAGAAGCAAAAGGAAATGGGATTTTGCGATAAATAACTAAATAAGACATGAAAAGGAACTCGGAAACTCACAAGACTTTAAGCGCAAAAGGAAACCTCCCCAAACCAGCGTGAGCTAGGAGGTTTCAGTAGCCAGCAGTGCTACCATCGGTACCTGAAATGACAAACAAAAGTACCGTGCGTAATTCCGAGAAAACAATGTTGAAGCGTACTTATGTGTAAAATAAGGAAACAGAAGAAAACAGAAATGAATCGGAGAATAAAGTGGAGAAAAGACTCCCTCAACTCCGCATAACGACCAAACACAGCAGGGGAATGGTCGTGGATAGGTTCAACAGCGAAAGATGGTCGATCGACCATACCACCCAGTCGATCGACCAGGGTGACAGAAATGTGAAGCTCTGAATCGTAGCGCGCCGATCGATCGACCATACATGCCAGTCGACCGACCGAAATAGCTGCTGTAAGTTTATGATTTCTTCAAATTAGCTCAATAAATCGAGCTAATATGGTCTATGAACCTGCAAGTACACATAATAACGCGCCCAAAAATTGCGCAGCCCAAAATTATAGTCTATAGTCTTTAAAAACCAAGCACACGACTAAGATTTTTTATTTCTAAACAACTATGAAGTTTTATTCAAAACAAAAACAAAACACATCCGGGTTGCCTCCCAGCCAGCGCTGGTTTCAGACAGGTCCCGCTCGATCTCTTTTCCTTCAGCCAATTACTCTAATTGAGCCCAATCAAAGCAGCTCAAAGCTCGCAGCAACCTGTCAAATAGCTGCGCATGTGCTACACAAAACTGTTGGTAGCACCATAAGATAGTAATAACATAGGAAATTAAAATGTAAAATTGTTTAAGTCTGACAAATGTCCTATGACAGCTCCCAAAATTTTCCACAAAGCTATTCTGCCCTCCAGCTAAGGGCGGAATATAAAAGCTCAAGTTAACCACAGGTGGAGAATTAACGAACTTAGGTGCAATCGACTCAATAATAATGCGAGTAGAATTAAAATACTCTGACGGGTATAAAATGTAAGGTGGAGGAGTCTGGTCAACTAAGGGAGAAGGTGGATAATCGTCCCAAATGCATGGGGTAGCAAAGTCAAATGGGTCAATGGGGTCTCCTAAAATAGGCTCATCATCGATATCATCATAAGTATCCCATTTAACCTCTAGATTATCACTCTCCTCATCGCTAGACTCGTCAAGATGGAGGTTCTCAAAGAGAGCCTCCAAATCGTCCTCACTAACATTGCAAGAATCATAAAGGGGTTCTAGACTATCCTCATAAAAGGGATTGTCAACCACGCTAATGGTCTCCTCTACGTCTCCTTCGGTATTTCCTAGATTGGTTTCTAAGGTCTCACCCACCCCCTCATCTGAGTCAACATGAAGAGAAAAAGTAGGTTTAAGAGATTCAGTAGCGAACCAATTAAAGAATTCTAATACCTCAATTACGGGGATTCCTTCGAAATCCCACTTACCTATAGACTCGAGGTATGCTCGCGTAAGGTGATTCATATGCCGAAAAATAGTGCAGCATATTTGGAGATCAGAAAAGGCATCTCGTCTGGGCTCAATAAACTCCCAAAGTCTGGCTAAATAAGCACCAAATATTTCATCCTCTTCCTGTGGAAAAATCAGAATATAAAACATGAGAACGGTCTCAAGGAACCGAAGTTCCCTGAGACAAAAGAAAGAAAGACTAAAATTAAAAACAACTAAAACTAGCGCTGCCTCCCCGACAACGGCGCCAAAATTTGATACCTGTCGATGTGAGTATCAAAAATAATATTTATAAGACCAAACTACTTCTAGCAAGCGGTAGAAAGGATCGATCCGCAGGGAGGTAGGGAGATAATAGATGTTATTAATTCTAGTCTAAGGGTAACAGTTGTGGGGGTTTTGTTATGTATTAAATCTAAGTCTAGAAATATAAACTAAATAAGCAAATAGAAATAATAAAAGATGTAAACAATGATAAAAGAAATGCTAAGACGGTCGGTTCACTATAGCTGCGATGGCACATAATCCTAGGTAAGTCCGAAATACAGTCGTGTAGGATGGATAAAACAAGTCCTCTCGGTCCAAGTTAACTAGTAGCTCCTTTCGGCCTATGCTACTAGTCCCTAAGTCTCACTAATGCTAGGTCTCGCCCTGAAAAGTGATTTCTAAAGCCTAAATTACATTATCTCTCGATCTCAGCAATTTAGTCGTCTCACTCATTAATTAATGCCCTTCCCTATCTTTCGATCTATGGGTTGGTCAAAACTAAGCATCTAACAAGTCTCCTCTTGGTCTCATTGTTAAATATTGCACTTAACGAATTATACGGTGCTAATCAGACACGAAGTCAGTTGATCGACCAGCTACCCCAGTCGATCGACCAACCGGCTCAGTCGGTCGACTAGTTAAGCCAGTCGATCGACCAAGCCCTAATTCGGGGTCACCTATTCTAATGCCATCTACGCCATAGATCCTCTACATCTTAGCAAGGGGTGTTTAGCTAGACATATTAGCGATAATAATAACAGTAAAATTAACAACTAAAGCAAACGAATTCATAATTGAATTAACTAAATAAATAATCAACATGAAAGGATAAATTGGCTTTGGGAAAACTAAACTAGTAAGAACTAAACTACGGAAGAAATAAAAGTAAACTGAAATTAAGTAATAGGGTTACCGAAGCAAAGGAATAAGCAATAAATCCGAAATTAAGATGAGAACTTTGTTGAGAATTCTAAACTACGAATAAAGAATACTGTATTGTATGAACTAGACGATAATGAATGATAGATCCCTAAAACAACAGAAAGAGTTACGTTATATAGGAAAACAACGTAACCTATTCCTAAACCTAATTAAAATATGGGCTTTGTCGCGTCTTTTTTATTTCCGCATCAGCTTGTGGAGTTGTCGATCGACCACTGAGGCTAGTCGATCGACCAAGATGCGCTGTACAGGAGCTTCGATAATTCCTGCAGCGCTCACCGATCTTAAAACAGCTGCCATTTCTTCGTTACTTGGTCAAATCAGGAGTTCTATGCGGCGTTGGAAATATAAGAGGATAAGCTTTCACCTCCAATTGGAATCACTCGATTATCTGGTCTAGACCTCGAGATATAGCCATCTGAATAAGGCTTCAATGTCGAGAAGCATTCTGACAGTCTATAGACCATGTAAGTCAGTCTATAGACTGTTGTAGCTGGTAATCCGCTTCTAAAACTCTCGCAAATACATCTTTCAGGCCTTGAAATGCGCACCAAGTTCACTTCCCAAGTAAATACTTCATGTCAAATGCAACATTAGGTACTTGGGGACGGATTCGGCTCGATTTCCGCTGAATTCTTTACATTTCTGCAATATTATACAAAAACACAAAAGTAGACGGAAATAGGGAAAATAGTAGCTTAAACTACACAAATGAGCTCTGTAATGCGTGTAAAATAGGATGTAAAACAACATATTTAGGACACGCATCATACCTCACCTCACAAAATATGTAAGTCCTCGGCATGTGTCTTGGTCCTGTTTGGTTGGAATACATATGTACGGTTGGTAGATATGAGTTTCATGTTAGATTGCATGCATGTTCTTATAGGTCGCAGTTAAGTTACTGACTTATTTTATTTCTATCTTACAACATACTTACCTTGTGCTTTAAATGAGTGATGAGCGACCCGTGACAGTCCGATATATACTAGTCCTGCAAGATCGACGGTTCAGTAGCTTTATAATTAATTTAACTCATTTGCATTTGATTTCGTACTTTGCTTTTGGCTAGATTGCATTAAATTGGTTTAGGTATGACAAAAGGATAGTTAGCTCTAAGTCTTTTCATCGTTCCATTAGTTCCTTTGTTATGTGTCAGTCTTTGCTTGCTTGGGGACAAGCAAGGGTTTAGTTTGGGGAGTTTTCATGCATGCTCTATTTATGCACTTTTCTTTGCCATTTAAAACGTATTTCAATGCTTATTACATAGCAAATAGCTACTATCCTCCCAAAAATGGTTTACTTTGGGTTACATTGCATTCTATCCAGGTTTGGACCCAGACGAGTGTAAACAAGACTAAAACCTGTCCCCGGTGTTGCATTTTGGATGTTGAAAGAATTGAAGCTCGGAAGTTACCGCCTCGAGGTGTGTGCGTACGCAAGGAAGTGCGTCGAAGAGAAGCTGTACTGTGAAGAAAAGTTGAACGACCACACTGTTTAGTCGATCGACTATTGCTGAGTTTTGAATCAATCGATCGACTGATATTTTGGTCGATCGACAGTCTCGTGAATTCTGCGGGATGTGTGTAGTTTTATTTCGGCCCATTAGTTGCTTGTTAAATAATTTTCCCTTATTATTAAATAAGGGGAACTCAGAACTTTATTAGATCATCTTTCAATATGGGAAAAACAGAGACGTTGCTTTTACTTTGGAAATTTCGGATCGTAACCATTCTTCCTTATTTCGGTAATTAATTAATCCTTGTTATTCAGTTAATTCTTATTGTTTACTTTCGTTCTTCTTCTTCTTCTTCTTCTTCTTCTTCTTCTTCTTCTTCTTCTTCTTCTTCTTCTTCTTCTTCTTCTTCTTCTTCTTCTTCTTCTTCTTCTTCTTCTTCTTCTTCTTCTTCGTCTTTATTAATTACAGGTCTTATGTTCAATAGTTTTTACATCTTTTCATCATGTTTAATTCAAATTTCTTTATTATTGCTGAGTTTATTAATTCAAATATGCATAGCTAATCTTCCATTGCTAGGATTTAGGGAAGCCATGGTTAAAGACGATCATAATTAGATTATAGGGTTTGGCATTTATATTAATCTATGTTGTTAATTGTAGTATCTAATAACATTTAATTGGTTAAGTTGACGCAATTGATTATTTGACACGGGAAACTTCGACCTTGATCGAGAGATTGGAAGAAGTTAAACCTGCTACAAACAATACACCATCCTGATTAGAGCGAAAGCTAAATTAGTACTCTAGGGCGAATAGCGGACCGAAAGGACCTTTTCATTACCCCTCAAACCGTATTTATGCCAACTGCCGACCTTACCCTTGATCGTTGTTGACCGTGGTGACCCGATATCCTAGTTTCTTTCTTCCTATTATTTGAAATCCTTTTCCTTCATATAATTTTGCTTTGCTTACATTTTTAGTTAATAGACAAACCAATCAAAACCCCCGAAATTTCTGACTCAGACGGACTAAGAACTGTAATTAGACCACTTTTGTCTCCCTGTGTATACGATCCTGACTTCCTCTACTACATTAGTTTAGGCCAGTTGGTTTATCATTGATAGGTGTGTGATTTAACCTGTCAGACACCACCTTAAATATAAAGTCTTTTGTGTAACACCGCCTTTAAAAAAATTTCTGTCATTTTAATACCTTTAAAAAAAATTGTAAAACGCAACCAAATGCTTGGAGTTTGACCAATTAAAAATTATCCGGTGATGACTTCTTTTTATAAACATTCTCACTTTGCCATTTCTTATTTTAAATAAGCTTTCAAGTTTAAAAAACATCCTTAATACTCTTAACTTTCCCTAACCTTCCCTCTTCCCTCTTTTTTCTTTATTCCTTCATCGCTCTCTTTCCCTCTTTATTTAATCCTTTTTTGCTGGATCTATATAATGTCAAAAATTATAGTAAATTGTAGTATTTTGACAGGTAAATGTGCTCAATGAAATGAAAGATTTTGGTCGCTTGAGCATGTGTTTTCAATGCATTTTACATTCACCAATTTATGCTTCATATAAACAATGGAAAAGGAAATTGAAGCTTTTTCTTATAACAAATACTTGTGGTATTGAAATTGAATACAACAAACTTTGTCATTACATATAACTCTTAACATTTCTCCAACTACATTACAACCTTATAAATGAGAAAAATAATAAGTATGAAAATAATTTTAAAGAAGAAATTACCTCTTAATAATTTTTCTTAAGATGAACTTCTTCTAAACCTAACTCTTGCATTTGTTCTCATTCTTCATAGTTTGAATCTTCATCTCTTCATTTGAAGCAATTATAGGAAAGAGAAGACATGGGAGAGTGAAGACGAATTTGGGGCCGAAAATGAAGGGAAATTAGGGAGGGAAAGAATCGCACGTGTGAAAGTATTTACTGTCGGAGTTTTTAAAATAATCCCTAATTTTCGGCCATTTGGTTGTGTTTTACAATTTTTTCTTTTAATGGAAACAAAAAGCCAGAAAATTTTTTAAAGGTCGTGTTTCGCAAACCCCTTTTTCAGGTGGTGTCAGACAAAAAACTCTCTCTTTTTTTAAATATGTCATTCTTAGTTTTCGAGACTTTCCCTTCTCTTTTCAATATCTCGTAAAATATAAGAAAAAATATCATGAAATGTATATACTTAAATAAAATTCTATTTTCATAAGTAATTTAATGGTGTAATTTTTATAATTTTTGAACTATTATATTTTTGCAAAAAATTAAAGTCAAAGGGTCATCTCAAAAAATAAATACGGCATATATACAAAAACGAAGGGAGTACTTTTTAGAACGATTTTAAATTGAAAATTTTTTTGAAAAAATTTCCAATATATAACATAAAATATAGTCATGTGTGAATATGTGATCCTGCTTCATTTGTCTGGCTACATTAAGAATATCAAATTTTATTGTTTCTACAAATATGCAAATAAAGATACTAACGGAACGAAATGAATATTTACAAACGTGTAAAAGGCCAGACAAATGATAACAAATAATTGTGAAAGAGAGAGTATCACTTAAATTTGCACATATCATTTTTATCTTTTTTTTCCTATTTAATTTACGGAAATTTCCATGGTACTCTCGAACTTTGGAAGATTACACACGATACCCATATGATACCCTGTGTTTACATTTTCTTTCCCATAATATGCTTATTAGACTTTCCGTCATAACGCCGTTAGTTTACATCTTCTAAACACTTTACCTCTTGCTTTTGCACATAACACATATTCTAATCCGTAATCTTCAACTTCTTCCTTTACATCTTCAAGTCTAATCTCACTCGTCACCTCTACAACCACCACCACTACCACCACAGCACCGTGCCCCCACCTAAACCAATTCAATCTCAATCGCTCATCACCATTTGCAAACCACCACACCTCGCATTCTTTCCCCCCAAACAAGAATCAACACCCACCAATCACCACTAACAACCACCACTCAACACCAACCACAACGATCGTGACCCAGACCAGCAAGCAATAGGTCACGGGCAGCCGGTGATCGAGTCCACCCCCTCACTGGACTATTTATTCCTTTTCTTATGCCTTTTAAAATTACTACTCATCTCCATAATCACCACATAAAATACTACAAAATCCATCCTTGAGACACGAAAAATATTTTCCCTCCCCTGGTCGTTTAAGGGTGGGGTTGTGGGTCTAAAACACTTTGCCGGCGAGGAACAAGATAGAGACATGTGGTCAGAGAGAGGGCGGCAGAGTGGCGTCATTAGTGGTGGTGGTGGGATTGGGGTGTCATTGGTTGGTAGTCGTGGGGGTCACGCGTGGTGGTGTGGTGGTAGTGGTGATGGTGGTAGTGGTGATGGTGGTAGAGGGGATGAATGATATTAGGTTTGAAGATGTAAAGAAAGAAGATGAAGATTTGGGTTAGAAGATGTATTATGAGTAAAAGTGAGAGGTAAAGTGTTTAGAAGATGTAAACTAACAGCGTTATGACGGAAAGTCTGTTAAGGGTATTCTGACAAAGAAAAAGGAAAACACATGGGTACCATATGTAGAAACTTAAAATGAGGGGTACCATGTGTAAGCTGCCAAAGTTCAAGGGTACCATGGAAAATTTCCTTTAAATTATCATCGAGTTACTTGTATTTAGAAGAATTAGCATAATCATATTATAAAAATATACTACGAATTTATAAATAACCGTTTTTTCATTAGAAAAGTAACATACTTTAGTTAGTACAATTTTTAAATGTAGGTAATTACTTTGTTTGTCTTAAGTTATCACTTTACTTTTTTTTTTATTCTTTGTGAGGGTATTTAATTATGATAAACAAATAGTTAGGACTAATAGAGAGTAGTTTTGGGTACATATATTTCAATCTATTTATATTTATCAAACGATAAAATAAAGACGACTAACAGATGTAACAATTTATTATTTCTATTTTTTGGATAATGAAGCATCATTTTTGAAATACTCCAAAATACTACTCCCTCCATGTCAATATTATTGTGTCCCTTTTTCTTTAAGATTTATTCCAAAACAATTGTCCTCTTTTAACATTTAGTAAGAAAAAATATTCAATTTCAATAATGCCCCTAAATTATTAACCATTCCCTCCCGACCACAATATTATTGTCTCACCTCTCAATAATTCTAGGAGTAAAGTAGGTAATTCACTCATTTTCCTTAAATTCTCCTAAAAAGAAAAAGGAGAACAATCAATATGAGATGGAGGGAGAATTATTTTAATATGTTATGTAATAAATGCTTAAAATGTTAGTTAAGAGTTATAAATATACTAACAACATTTATTTATATATTGATTACCAACTGTGACCTACATCTCTAAATACTCATTTGTTAGGGAAAAAGGGTTTAATACTTAACATTTAAACTAAAAAAATTGTTTAAACCAAACTCACAAAAATAAAATTATGAAACTGATGTGCGAGTCGTTGTCCAACATCAAACAATATTTATATCTCAACTAATTTAGCATAGCAAGCAAGTAGATGTTGAACCCAAAGGACGGGAGTATTCAAATCATTCAACCAGTAGTAGTTGTGCTAAGGTTGTCACAATTAAATTGGGTTTGTAATCTAAACTAATGAAAGCAATAAACAGCAAGAAAGGTTAAAACAAGCAATGAAAGTAAAGATGTAAACAAATGATAAAACGCACTAGGGTGTCATGGGTCATAGCGAAAATCATGGTAGATCACATAAATGAGTCACATAGAGGGTTAGTGTTGGGTTAGAACCGATTTGGTTTAGATCATACGATTCCTAGGCTAATTTGGGGCTCCGGAGTCGAGCTAGTTTATATCTTACGGATCCTAGGCCGACTTGGGTCTCCCTATTCAATATCATGCATGGTCTAACAATCCTTGAGTTGGTTTATGTTTTACAAGGCTTGTTGAAAAGGTACAACATTATGCTAGGTTGTCAATCAAGCATTTCATCAAACATAACATGCGCATAAGTTGAAACCACAATAAATAATCATTCATACGAACTCGTTAAGCATGGCTCTATCCCATATAACTCCCCTAATCCCCTACTAACCCTAGTTGGAAAACTACTCACTACACATCATGATTATCATGCTAACAATGGTGTCAAACATCTTAACACTAGTAAACATGATGATTAAGCAAGGTAATAAACAAAGGAATAACAAGTAAATAAAGAGAGATTAAGAAGTAATACCAATAACGCAATAAAGGAGAATCCTTGAATAAATATGAAGACTTATCACTAATCTTCAAGTATAAACCCAAGAGATTCACGACTAAACTAATCAACAAGTATTGAAAGATTGGTTATTGAAAGATTAAAGCAAATTGAGGAAGGATTAATGTAAATTGATGAAAGATTAAAGACTAATCTAAGAGAGTTGTGAACCCCCGCAGTTATACAATAAAGTAAACACGAAAACTGCAGGGAAAATGCGGGATTTTAAAAACATTAAAGATAAAACCATAGAGTCACTAAAACATAAAAACCAAAACTTAAGTTAAGAAAGCTTTATTACAAAATACAATTAGCTAGATGTGCGGGATCTTAATCCCAAAATGAAACACACTTATAAAACTAAGTACAATACTAAACTACAACGAGAAAGGTCATTCATTATACGTACAACGCTCGCTAGATCACTTGCCCAGATACCCCATTTAGGCACCAACCTGCAACATTTTCATTCATTAAAACTGAATGCCCCAGTTAGTGGGGAGTAACTTGAGGTTCTTCCAGCCATATTACATGAAAACACACATAAACAAGATCAATATAACTATAATCCAACATAAGGAAGTCAATTTAGATATCATAATAGCAAGAACGAATATTACACAATACATCATATGATCATAATCGATAACACAACTTTAACTATTATCCTCATCATGTGACATAGGTAACTATAAGAAATAACATACAAAATAAACCAATATATATGAAACTTGTGAGTACAAAAAGAAAGAAGAGTAACATTTATCATTTGTCAACCATATCAATACTAAGATGCTTGCATCTTACCTTTTAAGGACGATATGATCAAAAGACTCTTAAAAGTGAGACACATCATCTAAACAATCCAAGATATAACTCTAAGGGTAAATGACATATGCAAAGCATCATAACTATGCAAGATTTTTACTCTCTAGACTCATAACTTCCAGGTAGGACAAAGATAATATAATACGGTCCTAGTCTAAACCTGGCCAGACTCTCGGGATGAATGTTTCTTGATTCGGCGTGCGATAAATGTTTTGCATCCAAAACTCGTGCAACAGAACGGAAGCCGAGTACCCCGAATTAGACACAACGGCACGAAAGAGGCGGAAAGAGCATGAGTTAACCAAATCTCTGCATAACGGCACACGAGAATGGCGTAAACAATGTCAAGCTAGCATGCCATACACAATGACACTACCATATATAAACAACAAAGCAACCATACAAGACCATCATCCTCTCAATATGCGATAAACATTTCGCATCCAAGACTCGAGCAACAGAACGGAAGCCGAGTACCACGGATTCGATAGAACAACACAAAAGGGGCGGGTAAGTGAGTCAAGCATAGTAAGGGAAAGTGCAAATACAAATGAGTATTATGGGTAGTTAGTCAAAAAATTTAGACATTAATTCCATCAAGAGGAGAGGTCAAACAAGATGTGAGATATTGACTCTATCAAAATACATATGATTCTAATGACCATTCATGGTAAACATGGCACACTTGAGCCAAGCATCCAAAATACATCACTTATCATGTGAAAGAGACATAAACAAGTTATACTGATGTGACTCATATTTACGCACATTTAGTCCCTTAATTGAGCCTATTTTGCATATTACTATAGCGTTCCATAGCCATTTTATCTGTCAAATGCCTTCTATTTTGCTTTCCTATTGCATTATGTTTGTTTTGTAGGAAAGAAGATAATTAGGCGGAAATTCCCGTCTCTCGTGCTTATTTGAAAGGTTATTGATGATATTGGCTGAACGAGTATGGAAGGAGAGGCAAGAACTAAGATCAACAATGCAAGAATAAGAAGTATGCGAGAGGAAGAATCTAAAGCACTCTGAAGAACAATCCGAGCGTCCTAGCTTCAAGACGCTCGTCGCCATCTCAAGCAATCCGAGCGTCCCGACTGTCAAGCCTCTCGTCTCCTCTGCCCACAATCCGAGCGTCTTCCCCCTTTGCACTAGCAGACCGTGGCAACTTCAGCAATATGCTCATCTCCTCGAGAATACTTGCTTTTCTCTACTTAGAATTCAGAATTGTTAATTACTAATTTAGCCTTATTGGAGGATTGACAACCCTTTATCAATCAATCTGTAGACACCTCGTTTCTGCACCTCCCGCAAAACACCCGGTGATGATTGGGCCGCATGTTTGGTACGCGGAACGATTTGTGACAGTTCGTAAGTTTATCGTCAAGTGATAGCTCAAACATTTATGTCTACCTCATGATTGTCATCTAGATGTCATTACGGTCGTTTTGGCAGTAATTAGAGTTCATTTGGAGTCCGGGTCAAAAAGCCGTCCTCATTTCCTAAAACCGTCAAATCCCGAGTCAAAGCAATGTGCTTGTCTACCTAAGGTTAGGATGTCATAAAATGTTGAGATTATATCTCATTTTGAGTCCCATGTCACTTCATTAGGCTAAACTAAAAGTTTACATTACAAAATGTGCATTTCATTTAGCTAAAATGACAACCCGACATTTAGGCCCGTTTTACGAGGTCATAACGAGTTTTTTGGGTCAAGCCTATTTCACAGAAAGTTCTAGATCTCTTTCTTAGCTTTCCAACGCCACCAAAATCACCTAATTCCGAGTCTTGTAGGGAAAGTTATGCCTAAAATACGACAGGCTGTCAAACACGCTTTCTTGCGCAAGAGGAACCCGCTGAGGAGAGGACGCAGCAGGTGCTGCGCCTCTGCCAAGGGACGCAGCACCTGCTGCGCCTTTTCCTCAAGGTTTTCTTTTTGTCCAAGTTTCCGTGTTTGACCTAAGTCGGTTATTTCCGGATCTTTCTCTCCTTTCCATCTTTCCTCCGTGTGATTAGTATAAATAGGAGCCTTCGCTCCTCATATTTCTCACGCGAGTGTCCGCCTTTCTCTTCTCCCTTTGCATTCTAGACCTTTGTTCTTACTTTTTGGCGTCTACGTGCTTGAACTTTCGACCACGTAAGCTCGGATCCTTCTGAGTACCAGCCTCGTTTGCATGACCGACCAATTTGACCAACTCCACATCAATCAACTTAATTAATCTAATCGTTTTCCTCTTACGAGGGCACTTTCTTTACATTCGCGTCGAGCATCACTAATCGATATCTTAGTTCATCTCGTTTCGTCAACATGTAACTCTGAGGGTGTATAATCTCTCTTTATTTATTGTATTTTACTTTTTGTATTATCAATTGTAAGGTTTATGTCGAAAATACCTCTTAAAACCGATTTCTAAAACCGTACTTTAAAACCCTTTTTACGGATTTCCAGAAGACAAACCGTCGAGAAAGGACGCAGCAACTGCTGCGCCTCTTCGAAGGAGCGCAGTACCTGTTGCGCCTCTTCACGAGGCTGCCGCAGTTCCTGCTTCCTTTCTTCTTCCTTCGTCCTCTGTAATTCGTATGTTTTTTATTTGTTTTATTTGTTTTCTTTAATTCTTTGTTATAATAGCATGATAATCTCATATGTATATTGTTCATCATTCATTAGCATATAATTCGTCATAAATCCGACTTAAATCCCTTATAATCTCATATTTGCGGGTTTTCGTCATTAAATTCAATCCGGGTTGTAGAAATTAAATTCATCAATATTGAGTTTCTAGAATTCGTCTTTGATATAGTTTTCATCTGTCTTTTGTCATATTCATCGCATGTTTGTCATCAATTCATCATATTTAACCTATTTTGTTCACCTATGTCACTAATCAATCTTTTAATCATGTAATTAATTCGTTTGTATCCGTCTCATCCATGTTTTATTGCTTTCATGACCTCATTCATATGTAAATAACATGTTAATCACTTTCATCCGAGTAAATATCGTAATCAATCCTTAAATTAACAGTTGATATTAACGATTTGTAGTTCCGGTTTCACAGCAAGAACTCATCCTTGGAACAGACGCAGCAACTGCTGCGCCTCTTCCAAAGGGCGCAGTCCTGCTGCGCCTGTTCCAGGTTGAGCTCTGTCTCTGAACTCCTTTTCTGCTTTGACGTAATTAATTAGCTTACGTATAATTAACTATTAATCGCATTATCGCCTTCTGATCTGTTCGTTAATTCTTTCTTTTATTCTTTTCTCATTCTTTTAATCATCCGTAATTTTTTAAATGTTCTTTTATTGCATTTATCGGTATTTTGTATCATTTGTAAATGTAATTGAGCCTAAATCCAACTGTAATTATTGTAATTCTTTTATTGTAATGTTCTTTTATTGCATTTATGTTGCATTGTATTTTGTATCATTTGTATGTTTTAATCATTAGTAGAGCCTTAAATCCAACTTCCTAATACGTACCCTCACTTAATTGTATGCTAATTAATTGTTCATTGGCATTAGTCAATTCTCACATAGAATGTTAGGATTAAAATTGTTGGTTCATGTCACTGCATTGCATGCATTATAATTTCGGTGGCGATATAAATGCAAACGCTTGTTTCGAATAACTTCCCTAATCATTAGTAGAGGCCGGGATAATACGACGTGTAGCCAAAAGGGATTAGGTTAGTTTTGATCAAGAGAGCTTTTCATAACTCGGTCTTCCTAGATCGTTTATTCCCTTCCTACCCAACCCAACCCATTCGACCAATCGTCCCGTTTAAACAGTCCTAATTCTTATTTGGGCCTAAGGATGGATAAATTAGAGTCAAAATTCAAATCAAGGACTTTCATGTCTAGGAATCGGCCTTACTCTTGTTTGGTACGAGTCATAAACTCGTCTTCCTTTGATTGTTCTTGGGTCTTTTCAAAACCCTTTTAAATGTCAAGTCCTATATAATGCATGTATGTATGTATGTATATACGTGATCATTTTGGAACCCTAAACCATTCGATTTTTGAAAGTTAAAATTTCTTTAACATGTCAAATTTCAACTTGGGCTAATGTTACATCGAAACATTCCAATATCTGTCTGTTGAATTCTCCTAATGACACATTTCAAAACACACATAAAAACAAAAAAGTCAAACAAAAAAAAACAAAAAACAAGTCCGTCTTAAAACAAAAACATTTTTTAAATCAAAGGATTTTCAATCCATGTAAATCATCAAATCCAATTTCTAAAAGGTCAATCAAACCGACTATGAAGGTCACTCCGAGTCATAAACTCAATCTTGGGTCTTTTCAAATTCGAACAAGTCCTAAGGTCTAAAATTTTTGGACCCCCTACCCCAGTTCAAGTTATGATCTAAACATTTCCACACCTCGAATTCAAACACATCGAGTCATTCCAATATCTGTCTCTTGAATTTCAATGAACACAAGTCAACCTCTCATATTTGTCATTTTGTCCTTTCCTTTGTTTATTGCCTTAGTATAAGGTCAATCCCAAAGGTCACTCCGTCAAAGTCAACACTCGAGTCTAAAATTATAGTCGTGAATTCAAACACGTTTCATGAATTCGCGTCATTTTGTCATTTTGTCCTTTCCTTTGTTTATTGCCTTAGTGCGTGTGATCCCATGTCGAATCGAGTTGTAATGCGCGTCATTTATGTCGAGTAGGAATCCAAAAAAGTCAATCGGCAAAATCACGAATCAAGCCACCATCACCGTGTCTCTCCAAGATGTTTATGCCATGGTCCTAGGAATTCAAGCTACAATGGAAAATTTGAGCATTCGCGTCCTCACCTTCGAGAATAGAATGGTGGAAAAGAACACACCACCTAGAGAAACCTCTAGTATAGGTCGTCCAAAGCTTACCTCTTGCAATAACCATCGTCCTAGAAAGCCGAAAACAGTTGAAAAGAAACCTGGGAGGCATCAAAGGGTGCTTACCGATTTAGGCATGTCTTATGCCGATGCTTTGAAGAGACTCTCTGCCCAAGGCAAGCTATATCCAATAGGGCCGACTCCGGATCCACCATTAGAGAAACAGGTGAATCTCTGGAAGGGCAACAAATATTGCTTATATCACCAAGGTAGAGGTCATGATATTGAAGAGTGTTTTATCTTGAAACACACCATCCAAGATATGATCGAAGAGGGCAAGCTTCCTAAGCCACCTTCTGTCACGCAATCTAAGAAAATCGACCCTCTTGGGTCTAATATCATTAAACATGACAAAGAATCATCTCTAGGCTGTTCTCATCTCTTCGATCCTTATGATGACAGAGCGATCAATGTGCTCGAAGACGACGATATCCAAAATGGAATGCTCATGCTTTCCATTGCCTTCAACAACAAATTTTCCAAAATAGAGGGAGCTATTGATAGCCTAAACTCTCGACTTTCCAAGATGGAGAACCAGTTTGTTGAAATGGGTAAGAATCTTGATGCCCAACCTCTCAAAATGAAAAGTGTCCAGACAAACACTCAACCTGACGGTCCTAAAGCAACAAACGAGCCACTTATCTTTAGTTCTTCTAATCCAAGCATCAAAGTCAACAAAGTCAACCTCACGGAGCCTTTGTCAAAGAACTCTCACAGGTCATTCACAAGTCTAGGCATACCTTATGCCCTAGCCTTAAACAAATTATCCTCTCTAGGTCTTCTTCAACCAATAGGGCCTACCCCAGATCCGGAAAAGAAGTCTAAGTTTTGGGATGGCAATTCGTATTGTGAATACCATAGAGGAAGGGGGCATGACACCGAGAATTGCTACAAACTAAAGAATATCATCCAGGATAATATCTAGAACGACAAGTACCATGTATCGACCTTTGCTCAAACTGACATTAAGTGTGGTAGGGCTAAACTCATGGAAGTTTCACCCAGAAGACCAGGACGGGCTCCTAGAGCATTCGCTAACCTTAGCGTCACCTATGCGGCAACGCTACAAATGTTAGTATCACAGGGCAAAATACACCTAATCAGTCCAACTCCAGACCCTGAAAACATACTACCTAGATGGAACAGTAATGCATATTGCCAATATCATCGTGGTAGGGGACATGATACAGAAGCATGCTTTTGTTTGAAGCATATGATCCAAGATATGATTGAAAGTGGGAAGTTGTCCCTCTCGACCCTTAACCCACAAGGTAGCTTAGGCGATCCTCATGGATATACCAATTATCAAGAAACTCTTCTTGACTATTACCCTTTCAGTGTTCCCAATGACGAGGATGAGGTGCACAAATGGGTGAATTCTCAAAGTCAGATGCCAAAGCCAATTGCTGGAAGAGAAAATGTTCAAACATGGGCCGATGACTACGAATCTGGATCCAAGATCGCGTCAAAGTCCGAGTCCGAGTCCGAGTCTTAGGCTTTCTATCTCATATTTGTTCTAGTATCTTTCTTCTTGTCCATTTCCATTCCTAGTGACAACCTGGGGGCTGTCCCACGAGTCACGTGTCTTCTCGAGTCTATGTTAAACATTCATTATCCATTTCAATAAAAATACAATTTTCAATCCACATATCCTATCATATCTCTTCCTTTACCTTTTCCTGTGACAACAAGAATTGGTTTGAGACATTTTAAAATGAAGAACCACACGTTCCAAGTCGATGTGAGTACACTTAGATGATGTTCCATTCCAATTTGTAGAGGACCTGAAACTCCGTGATAATTTTTCTTTACCTATTCCATGTCTGGCAATAGAAACCACAATATAACCCTAGTCTAGGACGATCATATCTCAAGAGATTCTAGGACGAATCCAGACCATCTCCCTTATTAACGACCCATGACGGAAGGCAAGCCCATTCCCCACAATAAACAACCCGTGTTACTAAAAGACCAACCCGTTTCACACTAAACGTGCTAGTCTGACCCAAATCCATGTTATGCAAGCAAATCCAAGACGATACGAGCCATGATGAAAGACAAAAGGCTCAGTCAAGAGAAACTGAGGTCAATATCCAAGGCCACAATTATGCCCGTAATCCAAGACAAAAGAGTCAAAAGACAAAGGCTCAATCAAGCAAGTCAATGTCGATATCCAAACTCAAAGTTATCTTCAAAAACCCGAATCAAGAATCTGATCAAAAATCCGAAATATATTCCAGACCAAGAATCTGAGTCTGAATCAAGATCAAGCCTCAAATGCTGAACGGAATACTGCTGAAGTCTATACAGAATCAAGACATCAATGAAGATGGTCATTTAGCACCCTCACTTAGCCTTTCACACATCACACACCCTAAGTCCTTCTCGAGACCCTTACAGGGAGATAGTTAGGAATTTTGAGAATCCTCTCAACCTCGTCAAATATACCCATCCTTTAGGGCCAAAACATGGAAACTTGATCCCACGTCATTTTAACCTACCTTTATGTGCTCAGGCTACATCAAGCCAAGAGACTCCATTTCCAAGACGTAACCCCATTAAGCCTTAACTCCACAAAATCAAGCTCCAGAGATTTGTTCATCAAAGCCTATTATTACCGAGCTCCACATTCCAAATATCCAATCCAGTTTCACCTTGACCCATACACGGAGTCTTCAAATACTTTGCTACCCAGAACGGGACATACCCAATTCATCCTTAGGGTCCATCTTTTAGGCGTGCTCACACGACAAGGAAATTTTTTACAAACTTAGTTATACCTCTTTGGTCTATAATCAGAGGGAGTTATCTCAAATCGATTCTTCGAGTCACCAAAGGAATATTACCCTTATGACCCTTGCACTTTAAGGCCCTAACAACATAGCTTAGGCACACACTTGAACTACGAGCATGGTTTGATTTCACCTCTTCAGGTGGATACGTAGGCAGTCCTTTCTTACACAAGAAGGATACAACCACAACACCCAAACAAAATTAACCAAACCTCAGAACTACGATCTGGTTTGATTTTACTTCACGTGAATACGTAGGAAGTCCTTAAGGACACAACCATCCCAATTAACAACTTTTAACCGTCCAACCACAAATTCCGTTTATACCTCTATACTGGGGGCTCCGTCTTGTCGCCCAGCCTTCTTTTTTACCAAAGTCCAGAGTCATCTTCTCATCCTGGGGGCTTCTCTTCCAAGATGCCACCCTTCCTTTATTCCTCTAAGTCTAGCTAGTACTCGGTCCGGACAATGATAAAGATCTTAGAACGATTCTCGAAGTTATCATGCCTCAGAGAGGGGTCTCTTTTACAGCGAGCGGCAGCGAAAGATGTTCAAGTAAACATATGATCCATGGCACATGCCTTGCCTTTATATGACTTCATCATTCTTGCAATTCTTATACCTTTGGAACTGATACGCATTGTCACCCACACTTGGCTAGGGGTTGCGCATACTTAAACAAAGTCTGTCAAAGTCATCCCTGTGTCGCGTCAGTCGAACCTAAGTCTACATTTCGCGTCCCGTCCTAGTAGGTATGTGTCATGACAAGTCCTATGTCTAAAGCCCATTGAATATGCATAACGCATTACAAACGACAAACTTCTTTGAACAAGTTTTAAACAAGTTTTATAAAGAGACAACCTATGTGTTTCCTTATTCTAGGTCCATGTGATAATCGCTTACGTGCATATATTAGATTGCATTCTTGTGTGGCTACTGACCATGCATGTAAGTATTAGAAGCAGTACTTTACCAAGACCTCGCTTGTCACAACGAGCGGGTATTTCCCGACAAGTGTTTCGACACGCCTTCATTATATTTCCCCAAGCGAGAGTAAGCGGATAAACAATCTCTCTCAAAACATGGAAATAAATTCCCGATTATATTTCCCCAAGCGAGAGTAAGCGGATAGACAATCTCTCTCAAGATATGGAAATAAATTCTCGATTACGTTCGATCCCCAACGAGAGTTCACGACCGAAAGTCATTTCCTCTCGAGACATGGAGATCAACATTGACCCAACGTTCTTTTGAAGTTTGTTTAAAGACTACCCAAGCAGATTTCTCCTCAGCAGTTCCCGCATGTGTCCTGCTACTTACAATATTTCTTGTTTCCCTACATTCTTATCGAAGTTTGTTTGAAGACGACCCAAGCAGCTTCCCCAGAAGTTCCCGCTTACGTCCTGCTACCCTTGACATTTTTGTTTCCTCATAGAGTTCGGCAAAGGTGTCGTTCCCCAGAAGTTCCCAAACCAGAGCCTCCTTCCTTAGGTTCGTAAACCCAAAGTTAAGATTCTTACCCCTAGATTCTTATATCCCAAAATGGCTTCCTTTAGGTTCATAAGCCTTTAAGCTCCCACACCAACGTCCTTAGGTTCATAAACCCATAAATCCTTTTGGATTTCTCATACCTCAGAAAGCTTAAACGCACGCGTTTAAAACAAAAATTAGTAACCCAGCAGTTCCTAAAGTTAACCCTAGTATCCCAATTCCTTTGGGTTCACAAGCCTTTAAGTTCCCATACCAGCCGCCCTTTTAGGTTCATATACCCAGGTTCGCACACCTAGCTTCTTTTAAGTTCCCAAACTCCCTAGAGTTTATACACTTCTACCCTAGGATCATATTCCTTAGGATCACCTTTTCCCTTAGGATCATCTTTTCCCTTTAGGATCACTTCCTTAGAGTTCCTACACTCAAACCTTGGTTACCCCTTAAGTTAAACTTATATTTGACCTCCTTCCCGACGATGCTTTCCTTTAGGGTCCCACACCCTAGCACAATCCTTATATATCTTTTAGGTCTTTCCCTTAGCTCCTACGCTTACCCTTAGCTCCTTTGCTTACCTTTAGCTCCTAAGCAACTCCGGAACATCTCGAGGAAGAAGTCTCAGGTATGGTCTCTTCTTATGGCTGGCGAGCGTCCTTACGTAGTCTAATGGACTTTAAACGACCCTCCCCGATAGTCGACAGACTCTAAAATGTTCCCGACGACAGGTCCTTGGTTCCGACCCCTTGAACCGCCTCGCGTCGTCATAGTCGTCAGGTTGTAATATTCGATTGACCTGATGGCTATACTTTGACTTTCGCCTTGTCCAAGCCTCAGTCAAAGTGGGGACTCTGTAGACACCTCGTTTCTGCACCTCCCGCAAAACACCCGGTGATGATTGGGCCGCATGTTTGGTACGCGGAACGATTTGTGACAGTTCGTAAGTTTATCGTCAAGTGATAGCTCAAACATTTATGTCTACCTCATGATTGTCATCTAGATGTCATTACGGTCGTTTTGGCAGTAATTAGAGTTCATTTGGAGTCCGGGTCAAAAAGCCGTCCTCATTTCCTAAAACCGTCAAATCTCGAGTCAAAGCAATGTGCTTGTCTACCTAAGGTTAGGATGTCATAAAATGTTGAGATTATATCTCATTTTGAGTCCCATGTCACTTCATTAGGCTAAACTAAAAGTTTACATTACAAAATGTGCATTTCATTTAGCTAAAATGACAACCCGACATTTAGGCCCGTTTTACGAGGTCATAACGAGTTTTTTGGGTCAAGCCTATGTCACAGAAAGTTCTAGATTTCTTTCTTAGCTTTCCAACGCCACCAAAATCACCTAATTCCGAGTCTTGTAGAGAAAGTTATGCCTAAAATACGACAGGCTGTCAAACACGCTTTCTTGCGCAGGAGGAACCCGCTGAGGAAAGGACGCGGCAGTCTTTGCGCCTCTCTGCGCAAGGGACGCAGCACCTGCTGCGCCTTTTCCTCAAGGTTTTCTTTTTGTCCAAGTTTCCGTGTTTGACCTAAGTCGGTTATTTCCGGATCTTTCTCTCCTTTCCATATTTCCTCCGTGTGATTAGTATAAATAGGAGCCTTCGCTCCTCATATTTCTCACGCGAGTGTCCGCCCTTCTCTTCTCCCTTTGCATTCTAGACCTTTGTTTTTACTTTTTGGCGTCTACGTGCTTGAACTTTCGACCACGTAAGCTCGGATCCTTCTGAGTACCAGCCTCGTTTGCATGACCGACCAATTTGACCAACTCCACATCAATCAACTTAATTAATCTAATCGTTTTCCTCTTACGAGGGCACTTTCTTTACATTCGCGTCGAGCATCACTAATCGATATCTTAGTTCATCTCATTTCGTCAACATGTAACTCTGAGGGTGTATAATCTCTCTTTATTTATTGTATTTTACTTTTTGTATTATCAATTGTAAGGTTTATGTCGAAAATACCTCTTAAAACCGATTTCTAAAACCGTACTTTAAAACCCTTTTTACGGATTTCCAGAAGACAAACCGTCGAGAAAGGACGCAGCAACTGCTGCGCCTCTTCGAAGGAGCGCATTACCTGTTGCGCCTCTTCACGAGGCTGCCGCAGTTCCTGCTTCCTTTCTTCTTCCTTCGTCCTCTGTAATTCGTATGTTTTTTATTTGTTTTATTTGTTTTCTTTAATTCTTTGTTATAATAGCATGATAATCTCATATGTATATTGTTCATCATTCATTAGCATATAATTCGTCATAAATCCGACTTAAATCCCTTATAATCTCATATTTGCGGGTTTTCGTCATTAAATTCAATCCGGGTTGTAGAAATTCAATTCATCAATATTGAGTTTCTAGAATTCGTCTTTGATATAGTTTTCATCTGTCTTTTGTCATATTCATCGCATGTTTGTCATCAATTCATCATATTTAACCTATTTTGTTCACCTATGTCACTAATCAATCTTTTAATCATGTAATTAATTCGTTTGTATCCGTCTCATCCATGTTTTATTGCTTTCATGACCTCATTCATATGTAAATAACATGTTAATCACTTTCATCCGAGTAAATATCGTAATCAATCCTTAAATTAACAATTGATATTAACGATTTGCAGTTCCGGCTTCACAGCCAGAACTCATCCTTGGAATAGACGCAGCAACTGCTGCGCCTCTTCCAAAGGGCGCAGTCCTGCTGCGCCTGTTCCAGGTTGAGCTCTGTCTCTGAACTCCTTTTCTGCTTTGACGTAATTAATTAGCTTACGTATAATTAACTATTAATCGCATTATCGCCTTCTGATCTGTTCGTTAATTCTTTCTTTTATTCTTTTCTCAAATCATCCGTTTTAAAGGTATTTTCGACATAAATCGCCTAATCCAATGTAATTATTGTAATTCTTTTATTTTAATGTTCTTTTATTGCATTTATCGCTGTATTTTGTATCATTTGTATGTTTTCACATGTAATTGAGCCTTAAATCCAACTTCGACTTAATTGTATGCTAATTAATTGTTCACCGACTTAGTCTAATTCTCACATATTAGGATTAACACGTTGGATGTTGCATTGCATGCATTATAATCGACGATATATCGAGTACGAATAACTTCCCTAATCATTAGTAGAGGCCGCTATCGAGGCGGGCGGGATTAGGTGTTCGATCAAAAGAGCTTCCTAATACTTACCCTCACCCCTTACTCCAGATCTCTGTGAACATCCGTGTTCATTGGCATCCACGAGAGTCATTCTAGACATAGAATGCTAAGGGTAACGATTGCTTAGTGTTCATATCACTACTTTGTGTCTTGACATGGCACGAGGTATTCGAACGGTTCCAATTTCCTATAAAAATTGGTGGCGACTCCACAAATGCAAACGCTTGTTCCCAAGCGCCCCCGTGGCCCATGTCCACACAATCAAGTTCTCTTCTTTTATTCTTGCTTTATTATTTGGATCATCTCAAGTTTTGTATAATTCTTTTACCCTTTACTCTTTATTGTTTATTTCCTCATTCTCTTGTCAAGCTTATACTTGTTGTGATGATTGACACCATTAATGACATGTTTACCATGATAATAAGTAATTAGTTACTAAACTAGGATTAATGGGTAATTAGGGAAAACAAACATGGGAATGATTCATGATTAATCTAATATGTTCACATAATTTATTTGCTTGCTTGTTGTGATGCCAACCTATGCACATGTTATGTTTGATGAAATGCTAAGCCTATGAATCCTTGCATTTACAAGCATCTCTTATCTATTCAACATGACTTGTAAGATATAAACCAACTCGAGTCTAGTTAGACCATGAATAGAAGTGATTAAGGGGAAAGTAAGTCGACTTGTAGGTGTTGTACAATCTAATCGATTCGGCTCTGGGACCCAACTCTTCCTAAGAACCTTAATACATACACCAACTCGGTTCCTTTACAACATTAATTGCTTGCAACATTGTGAACATTTTTGTATGGTTAACTTTCATGAATCCCCTATGAACCCATGATATCCTAGTACTTTTTATCATTTGTTTACATCCTTCCTTTTATCGCTTGTTTTAGTTTATTGTTTGTATTAGTCTAGAATACAACTACAAACCCAAACAAATTGTGACACTAGCATAAATTGAGATAGATAGACTTAGAACCCAAAGCACACCGTCCCACGGATCGACCACGACTTAACCACTAACTAGTTGTTTTGTTGAGAATATATATGTGTTTGATTGGATGTGTGACGACCAACTCTTGTCCATCAAAATGGCGCCGTTGCCGGGGACGGTGTTATGTGATTAAGTTCTTATTTGTTTGTCTATTTTAATTGTGCTTTAACCTTGAGGAACTTGTTCCTCAAGGTTTGTTCTTACCGTTTTGTTGTAGTTTCCATGCTTGTAGTTGTTTCCTTGTCTTAGCTATGATGATGACCTAAGATTTGGTACATGGAGTATGTGGTGGATCTTTTGAGTATGACTATGGGTATGGGGAGTTTGAGGAGCAAGTCAACACAAACCTACCTTACAACTCATCCAATGAAAATCCTCACTGCTACCTCAATTTTTCCCACCAAAACCACCACATCCAATATCAACAACAACTATCTACCCAATACCCATTTTATAATGAATTTCAATTGCCACAATATAACCACTTTCACACTCACCCACAACAAAAAAATGAACCCATTCAAAATGCGATTCTCCAAATGATGGTAGATCAACAAAACTTCTTCAAACAAATGCTAGAGGAAAGTCAAAAGAGGGACAATGTTCTTTAAGGCATTGTTACCCAATGTAAGGAGTTGGAGATTCAAATTACCCAAATAAAGGCAACCCAATAAACCACTCCCCACCGATCCTTAAACATTGATCATGAATGTGAATTTGAAGTAGTGACCTTTGATATGGAAGATGAGAAGTGGGAATAGCCAATTCCTTTGAGATCTTGTGAGTATGAAAGCGTTATATTCAATAAAGAAGACATGAGGTTGAGTAAGACAAATACTCTTAGCCTTTTTGAGTATGAGGGTGTGTCTTTTGATGCGAACATTGAGGTATTGGAGAAAGAGTTGAATGAAGCCCCCATCTATGATTCTTATGAAGATAGCCATGATGATACAACCGTGTTTTGAAAGAAGTCATGGGATAAGGAAGTGGAAGTTTGTGAGGTTACTCTACTTGAGGAGCCTATATTTGAGAAATTTGAGATATCTTATCATGAAGAAGTAGAGGAACGTCCCTTCCCCATTGCCTATGAAGACTACCTTACACCCACTATGGAACCTATGATTATTGAAGACGATATGATGGATCTCCTCCAAAAGGTCAAGACATCATACAAAGGGTATTTGGTGGAAAAGCTCAAGAACAAACTTGTGAATGAACTTACTTGTGGAGAACTGGCACGCACAATTTCAACTCCAAAGGTATCCGGTCATCAATGTTATGAGAATTCTCCTTCTACTCTTGAAGGATTGACAAATTCAAATGCTATCATCACCGAAATTGAAGGAGAAGGTGGTGAGTGGAAGTCTTCGGACAAATATGAACCACATTTCATGCCTTATGTTGACAAGAATCATGGGCTAGTTGGTTTGAAGCATCATATATATTCAAGTGCCAAGAGAAAGAAGAAAACGAAAATGAATGATAAATTCCTTTGGCCAAGCTTTGTTTTGAAGTTAAGCAAACCATACTTATGCTTATTTGGAGCTTGTTCACGAGCTTTTGATCTCCTCCTAAGAGCCTTGAGCTCTATGGACAAAGAATTTCGTCAAATTGAACTAGTTTGGGGGAGTCCTATCTCAAACCATCATTTGTAAGACATTTCTTGAACCTTTGCATTGTATAATATTGCACATTTTCGCACTTTTACTTACAATTTCTTGCATGAGAGTAGTGAGAGAGGGTTTCCTTACACATTTATTGAGCATAATTTCAGAAAAAGATAAGGAGGAATAACAAAAGGGTGCAAGGGTATGATCCTCGAAAGAAAAAAATGAAAAAGTGTGAAAAACGGCACGGGACGCTCGTCCCGAGGGTAAGCCGCTCGTCCTCAGCCTCTTCATGGATACTGTTTGGTCCTGACTTGAGATCCGAGTGGATTATCAGGCAAGACACTCGTCCTGGCAAAGACGCTCGTATCAGGGAAAGGACGCTCGTCCTGTATAGCAGCTTGAAAACAATCTTGCACTGGAAGAGAATCCGAGCGGATTCTGAGTAAGACGCTCGTCCTGTTCAAGCCGCTCGTCTCAAGCTCGATATGCTTATCCTCATTCCACACCAGGTGAAGCAGAATCACTGGATTAGAATCCGAGCGGATTCTTGCCAAGACGCTCGGACCCCTGCTCAAAGACGCTCGTCCCGACTACCAGGACGCTCGGATTCTTTTGACACCTCGTATAATCCGCCCGAGCCCGGCCCTCAACCGCTCGTCCCACACTACTTTTATATAAAAACACCCCCACCATCCCTCACCTTATCTAAACCTAATCCACACATCTTCATCTCTAAACACTCCCATCACAAAAATCACCAAACCCTAACTTTCCCAAATCAAAAATTATGAACCTCAAGGGAAAAGCCAAGAAGCTCGTTGAGTCCGCAACCAAGAAGTGCAAGGACTCCTCTTCATCCCCTCAAGGAGGGACACCACCAAGACACCACCGCGCTGTGATAATAGGAGGGGTGGAGCAACTTGAATACTTTTCGGAGGTGATCTTCACTTCCAATGAACATCGCAAAAAGTTCGTCACATTGCTAGGTAAGCATTTTGAGCCAACTCAATTCATTGATACCAAAGTACTAGAGGTCCTAGGTAGAAGGTACCATACCGAAACGTTCTTTGATGGTTTGGGGCTTGGAAAACTATTCTATGCCCACGAAGAGACCTACCTTAGCCTTACCCTAGAATTCTTGAGTAGCCTCCATATTGTCACAAATACGCAAAGAACCGTTTGCATGGAATTCCGATTATGCAACCACGACCATAGGCTAACCCTCAACCAATTTTTTAGTATTTTTGGTCTTGTTGTGTCAACGGAAAACACCGACAAACCCGCCGACTTTGATGTGGACCAAGTTTGGAGGGCTATTTCCGGGAGGGACTTCATACATTTGAAACAATGCTATACCTTCGCAATTCAACATCCGGTGATTTGAATCACCGAACGCTTCATTTGACCTTTCTAGAGTCCTATCTAAATGTTCGGGGGACAAGGCCCTATGACTTCAACACCCCCGTTGAGATGCTCACAAGATTCTTCGACTTTGCTCAAGGGAGCTCCCAAATTAAGACCTTCGTGATGGGAGGTCTAATTACAATGTTGGCGAATGAACTTTGTCCCGGATTTAACATTCACGGGAATTATGTGCGACTTGAGGGTAGCACTTTAATTGATGAGGATTTCATCTTCAACCACCACCGGTGGTGTACCTACACTCAAACCGGGAGTGTAGAGTGTTTTACAAAAGGGTGTTCCTCTATTGTTCTTACGGGGTGGAATGTACCCGCTACCGATCCGAGGTTGAGCCGGTATTCACCTACGCCGAGCTACCTCCTCGACATTGAAATCCACCCCAACCCCCCTCAAATAGAATAATCACCCCGCCAACCTCCACAACCTCGCGGGATACCGGCAAGGGCTAACGCCCCACCTTCCTATGTACCCATCCCACCATACCCCACTCCTCACGTGCCATTCACAACACGAGTGCCCAATGCTCCGAATGTGAATGATTTGATGGATCTTATAAAGAAGGTTGATCTTGGAGTATATGATGGGAGGGTCAACAACTATTTGGCCCTTTATCCTCAATACTACCAAATGGCACAACAAGGGTATATCGACACTAATGGTCCTCGTCCATCTTGGGCTCAACCACACCTTTTGTTCCCTAATCAAGGGGACCAAGCCGGGAACTTTGGCGGTCAAGGTGGGGGATAATATGGTCAAGGAGGAGGGTATGACCAAGGAGGAAGTTCTAGCGGGTATGGCTACCGCCATGATGATGATGATGACGAGTGAGAGATGCCTACCTCATCACCTCCATTTGTATGATACTCCTCTCTCCCTCTCTCTTTTGTATAATGCATTGCATTTAGTTATATACATATACATTTAGCTTGCATTTGTATTATATTTCATATTGCATTCACATTAGTTAGTTAATATAGATTAGTTTGCATTGTAATATATCTCACATGGTTCATATAGTTAGTTACATTCATACTTAGTCACTAATGACCAATCCTATTCATTTCTACACTAGAAATAGTGTTTAAATTGGTTTGGGGAGGTTTGATCATAGGTGAAGAACATGCATCATATAATATAGTTTAGATTGCATTCATTTGTTATATATATCATATAGAATTGCATTTAGTTAGAGCATGCATCCATTCATATCATTGCATTTATTTAGAAATCCAAAAAAACATGTACTTTCTTTTTCATTCCTACTCCTACATGTACATTGAGGACAATGTCCAAAATAAAGTGGGGGATGAGAATTTATATTCCAAAATGATAAAAATTGAAAATTTTTGAAAAATACAAAAACATGTCTTTTTATTTCATAATCATAAAAACCATAAAAATTTAAAAATTTGAAAAACCAAAAAACATGTTCATCCCTTTTAGTATAGAATTGTATATATTGTATATACTTGTTTGTTTGCTTGTTTGTTTATCCTTTTTCACATTGATCGACTATGCCACATCCGAGACATGAGGATATTGAAGACCGCATGGTATGATGTTTCCAATCTCCTTTTTCCTCTTTATGTTAATGACTATGTGGCTTTATTTTGGTTGATGCGGTATAAACAATGTGAATTTAGGATTCCATTTAGATTATTTGGCATACTAGTTGGTAGAAGCATATGTATTAGAGATGTATATATGATAGTTGCATCATGACATGTAGTTTGCATGGTTAGAAATTTTTTAAAAACCGTCTATTTGGGAAGATTGATAAGTGTATATAGGCCCTTTTAGATACTTTTTCTTCTTAAAACTTTGCTTGTTAGAATACTTGTAAAACACCCTAGGATGTGTCATACTAGTATCCTTTGACCAATGGATTAAGGCCTAGTCAAGAGTACCTTGCGGTGTGATAACTCCTTGGCTACCGTTTATTCCAAGGTGACCCTTGAAACCATGCATCTATCATCCATGTTCTACCACATTTTTGTCATCAAAGGGAATGGGCACAAAAACTGTTCAAAATTTGAGTTCAAGAAATGAAATAAAAAGTCAAAAAGTTTGCAAATTGCATCAAATTAAAAGAGGAGCAAAAATAGACTCCTAATGCTTCAAATATAAGCACCCTCCCTACAAATGGGGTGACTTTGAAAATGCTCAAAAGAAAATGCAAAAAGTTGAAAGTTGTCAAGTATTGAAATGACAAACATCAAAAGAAATGGCAAGAAAGTGTTCTCAAAATGTCAAATGCCACAAGAAATTGGGGGGAAAAACAACAACAAAGCAAACTCCCACATAAAACTCAAGTTCTATTGATCCCTTTATCCATCGAATCCACTTTTGTGTATGGTAGAGAGGGGACGACCCTTCTTCTTGTCTAGGCAAGAAGGGGAATTCCGCGATCCTCCAGTGTTTCTAACACCATAGAGAGTCTATTCTTGACAAAAGCATTTAACGATTGAGGACAAAGGTACCCTAGCTTGACACAACTTGGAGGTGATTTATTGGTATCCTTCTAGGCTTAGTAGTTTGAAGAAACCATATCTATGATGGAGTGTGTACCCTTAGATTGCTTCCCTTATAGATAATTTCCGCCACTTAGATGAGGAAAGTGGCTATTCGTTTTTGTAGATGCATCCATTACTTGTTTTGTGTGCTTTAATGCTTGGATGTATCGCCATTTTGGCAAGCCCCACCTTGCCTTGCATGAAGGCATCCTACCTCATGGTTGTCTTGTTGTGAGTTGAAGGGGCGGAGTGAGACCCGCTAATTGTCTCACATCGGTTATCTTATTAGGATAGTTTGAATAAAGGTCTAGTTTTAGTCACCCCTTTACTCGGGACGAGTAAAGGTTCGGTTTGGGGATATTTGACGTGACTCATATTTACGCACATTTAGTCCCTTAATCGAGCCTATTTTGCATATTACTATAGGGTTCTATAGCCATTTTATCAGTCAAATGCCTTCTATTTTGCTTTCCTATTGCATTATGTTTGTTTTGTTGGAAAGAAGACAATTAGGTGGAAATTCCCGTCTCTCATGCTTATTTGAAAGGTTATTGATGATATTGGCTGAACGAGTATGGAAGGAGAGGCAAGAACTAAGATCAACAATGCAAGAATAAGAACTATGCGAGAGGAAGAAGCTAAAGCACTCTGAAGAACAATCCGAGCGTCCTAGCTTCAAGATGCTCGTCGCCACCTCAAGCAATCCAAGCATCCCGACTGTCAAGCCGCTCGTCTCCTCTGCCCATAATCCGAGCGTCTTCCCCCTTTGCACGAGCGGACCGTGGCAACTTCAGCAATATGCTCATCTCCTCGAGAATACTTGTATTTCCTTACTTAGAACTCAGAATTGTTAATTACTAATTTAGCCTTATTTAACCTAATGATGCACTAATATAAATACCCCATTTGGTAATAAGGATAGAGGGGGGCTTCCACATTAGAAAATCCTCTTAGATTAGATTAGGAGGAGATTAGAATAGATTATCCTTTAATCTTTCCACAAAATTACACATTAATATTTCCTTAATTATTGTTCAAGTTTCTTACTTTTGGGTGATTGAAGATTATTGGGTTATTATTGAAGGATTGACAACCCTTCATCAATCAATCAATTTCTCTTCTTTTATTCTTGCTTTATTATTTGGATCATCTCAAGTTTGGTATAATTCTTTTATCCTTTACTCTTTATTGTCTATTTCCTCATTCTCTTGTCATGCTTATACTTGTTGTGACGATTGACACCATTAATGACATGGTTACAATGATAATAAGTGATTAGTTACTAAACTAAGATTAGTGAGTAATTAGGGAAAACAAACATGGGGATGAATCATGCTTAATCTAATATGTTCACATAATTTATTTGCTTGCTTGTTGTGATGTCAACCTATGCACATGTTATGTTTGATGAAATGCTAAGCCTATGTATCCTTGTATTTAAAACCATCTATTATCTATTCAACTTGACTTGTAAGATATAAAACAACTCGAGTCTAGTTAGACCATGCATAGAAGTGATTAGGGGGAAAGTAAGTCGACTTGTAGGTGTTGTACAATCTAATCGATTCGGCTCCGGGACCCAACTCTTCCTAAGAACCGTAAGACATACACCAACTCGGTTCCTTTACAACATTAATTGCTTGCAACTTTGTGAACATGTTTGTATGGTTAACTCCCATGAATCCCCTATGAACCCATGATATCATAGTACTTTTTATCATTTATTTACATCCTTCCTTTTATCGCATGTTTTACTTTATTACTTGTATTAGTCTAGAATACAACTACAAACCCAAACAAATTGTGACACTATCATAAATTGAGATAGATAGACTTAGAACCCAAAGCACACCGTCCAATGGATCGACCTCGACTTAACCACTAACTAGTTATTTTGTTGAGAATATAAATGTGTTTGATTGGATGTGTGACGACCAACTCTTGTCCATCATATACCAATGACAAAAAATTTTTTAACATGTCATACACAACTATTAGAGCAAAGGTTTAGAGGTATATCAATAAGTTAAGTCAAGAAATGAAGTAACATGCTAACCAAACATGAATTCATTGGTCATTCGATGTAAGCATGACAAATATGGGTGAAACATCCAAAAACCGTCTTTAAACATGTGAATGAAACTTAATCAAATAGTTTGAATGATAAACAAGTGTTAACATACCTTTCATAGGCCTTAGAACAAAGGTCTAAGGCAAAAATAAGAACACAAGGCAAGAAAAGATAGTTTATAGGTCAACTGTGCAACTCGGCAAAGTTGCACGACCAAAGGCTCCCTGGAGCTAACTCAAAGGGTCAAACTCAACATGCACGGTCAAAGTCACACCGTCACAACCTCTCTGGACTCAACACATGTGCTTGTCTCCAACTCACACGGTTGGGGACTGCTTCGACGTAAAATGGCCATATCTCCCTTATTTCTTGGCCATTTTCGGCATGTAACCTAAGGTTAGAACCGTAAGAAGACAAAATAAAAGAGTTGTAATTATATCAATATAAGTTCTATAACTAGATATATGAGCATTTAAATTTGACCCTTCACATTTACGACTTTCAAACTTGCTATTCTTTACTCAATTTCATCCCAACTTTCATGTAACTTCTTTAAACATGTTAATGTTTCATCTAGTGTCTCAAATGCAACATGTATATGTCCAATAATTATTTAAGGACTCTCAAATGCATTGGTATTAAACCAACATTAAATAAATAAAAGAATCACCAATAATGGAAAACCGCAAATTTACCATAGTTCGCTCCAACTTTAAAGTTGGGCACAACATTAAAAAACTAACAATTACATCACGAGAAATCAATGTTCTAAAATATAAGAGATATGTGAAACATGAATTAAGTATAAATAAGGTCATTTAACACTATTAAAACATCTTAGTCATGTTTTCCACCCAAAGGCACACACAACAACATAGTTTGATGTCAATACTTTAAAACCTCATTCAAACCAACAAGAACACGATTAATACTATATATCATAGGAACAAGAGAATCATAATTTAACATATGAAAGTGGATTCCCATTACAATATAGTCGCAAAGTCGACAACTTTATCTAATTTCATTACTAACATGCAAAGATTGTATTGTTTAATCAAAGATAATGTTAAATACATCCCTTAGGATTGCCTTCTATATGTGGTATTAACTTAAGAATTAAGAATCAGATTACACATTATTCAAAATTATTAATACAAATATTAAGGATTTGTTTCCTTTTATAACTTCTTAAATACAACTCTTAGGGTTGTATTTATTATTTCCCTTTAATCTATAATCACCCAATCTAACAACCAATTAACACAAACACATGTAATATCGAGTAACCCGTCAACATTATCTTAATTAGGACTTCTACACTTGCAAATCCTCTTCAGTTTGGTAGTTATCCTACTCCGGGTATTTAAGGTCACTTCTTAAGCATAAATGGATGATAAATTTGTAAGAAAGTCTAGCTTGAAAAAATGGGATTTTGAGAAGTTGAAAAAAAATGAGACTTTCTTACCCTAAAATATGAAGAATTAGAAAAGATGTAGTTTGCCACGAAAATGGATTGAATTGATGGAGGAGTGAAGGAGTTATGAAGTTTTAAGATTGAGAAGTTTGGATTTTAATGGAGGGTTTTAGAGAGAGAAGGAAATCTGAAAATTTAAGGTGAAAGGAATGAAGTGAGTTCTGAGAAAATGAGAATAAGACCTAGAATTATAGCCCAACTCGACTTAACTTTGACCCATAAGCCAATTGACTCGGTTTCTACTCATTTTTTGCATAGAATCGACTCTAAGCTCTATTTGAGCAAGTTGGTAACGGTGTAACGGTTTCTACATAACTACACTTAAACTTGATTTTTTTATAAAATAATGCTAATAAAATAAGGCTAATAAAATAATTAAAATAATAAAATAAATATTTAAATTAATAAAGTCCCAAAGTACTTGTCTTTTAGCCTTTTAGTTTTAAGCTTTGTAAGGCCTTTTGAGCCATTTTCATTGTCTCTTTAGGAGACCATTGTGAGCCTTAGATGCTACTTTAGATGAATGGGTAGGATTACAACAAATACTCTATTTAAGGAGTGATACGATCGTTTCTGTACCAAAAATAAAATACCTAAATATAACTAACAGAAGCTAGCGATAAGTAGGGTCGATCTCCACAGGGAGGCGGTTTACTATCTACTTGTCTATTCTATCTGTCTAATGTCACTAATGGGGGTTTTGATTGTTTTGACTAAGCTAAACAAGATAAAGGCAAGAGAAAATAATGAAGAAAAATAGGGGTAAAACAGATAAAGGAGAGAAATATACTAGGAATCGGTCTACCGTGGCAGCTACACTATCGGGTCAACTGAGTCGATTAATTTATTGATAAGAAGAGCGAGGTCGTCACCTTTCGGTCCTTAAACCTACGATTATACCCTTTCGATCTCTAATCGCCCTAGGGTCTCCTTAACTTAGCTTTCGCCCTAATTAGGTATCATCTATTGTAATTAAGCAAGCCTTCCCTTCCAATCTTTCGATCCAGGTCGGGGGTAACTAAATAAACCGGTCTCCTGCATGCATTCATTCAACCTAATCACAATTATATTGCTTAATACAATTCTTGTCGCTAAACTAATGTAATCAAGTCAATCCTAACATATTGCTACCACGGCTTCCCTAGTCCTAACATACTAAAGGAATTAGCTAGACATAATTAAGTAAGCAAGAATAAAAGGGGAAGAAATAATAAGCATTAAATAAAAGTAGAAGGAAAGAATTAAATTACTGAATTAATGATCCAGAAATAAGGAAGAACAAAGTGACAGTGAACAGTAACGTGCGATCCTGGATAAAAGCACACACACAAATGACGTCCTAACTTCCTATTTATAAGAAAATAGGATTATTAATTAACTTAATGACGGAAATAAGATAAAAAGCCCAGCCCATAAGAGAAACCACTCGATCGAGTGATTTAAAACCACTCGATCGAGTAAACAAAAACTTAAACCACTCGATCTAGTAGAAAATCTACTCGATCGAGTAAATCCTAAAATGCCACTACTCGATCGAGTAGAAAAAGGACTCGATCGAACAAAATTGGACTCGATCGAGTACTTTCCAGCAACAATTTCCTGCTTTGCGCACTGAACTTCAAACGGCTGCCATTTCTTCGTTACTTGGGTAAACATGGCGATTTCGGTGGCGTTGGAATGCTAAGAGGACAAGCATTCATCTCCCCTTGGAATCACCTTAATATCTGTTGTAACAATCGAGATATGGCTCTTCAAATTAGGCACTAGCAATTTGAAGTTCTTCCTTTGCTCGCCTAGCTATCTTTCTTCTTTGCGCATCTCAAGATAGCTACATTCCCGCTCCAAATTCACTTTTCCTCAAAATGCATGCTAAACGGATGGTAAAAGGCTTGATTTCACTATTTTCTGGTCCATTCCTGCAAATAAGACAAAACAAACCAAAGTAGCATATTCGGGGTATTTCGTAGCATAAACTACGATAAAAGCATGGAAATACGTGCATGAAAAGGCCTAAAAAGACTATATAAAATGCACGTATCAAATCTCCCCAAACCAAACCTTTACTCGTCCTCGAGTAAACTAAATGCAAACTAATGGAACGGAAAAGATAACTCAGAGCTAGCTACAAATGCCCACTTAAACCAATTTAATGCGAGCAACTAACACTTATAGCAAACAGTCAAATGCAAACGAGTTATAAGATGTTTATAATAAAGCTGAACCGTCGACCTTGCAAGACCTTTAATAATGGACTCTCACGGGTCACTCTTCTCTCATGAAACAAATGGTGAACATATATATGTAAGAGAGAAAGAAAAATAGTCGCTCACCTAAACTACGACCCACATAAACATGCTTGCAACTAATATGATAGACAATTCTAGCTACCGTACACACATTCCAACCAAACAAGGTCCTGTCACAACCGAGGGCTTACAAAAATAGGGTAAAGTGAGGCAATGGGTAAGAAAAGGCAAAACATTTATTGGAATGTGGAGGTATAGGTGATCAAGCTAGTACCTAAACAAAACCATATAACAACATCCATTCTCACTCAATTATGAATTAAGCGCATATGCCCTTCAATTGGCACAAAACTCACCAAACCGAACTGAAAATACTCCTCAATAAATGTAAATAAAGCATAGGAGTGAAACCGTCTCATCAAACAACATCTTTTTTTCTTTTTTTTTTCTTTTTTTTTCGGTTTCTTTCTTTTTTTTTTCTTTTTCTGTTTTTTTTTCCAATTCCTTTTTTTTTCATTCTTCACGTTTTTTTTTCTTTTCATCCTCCTTCTCTTCATAAAATACCAACTCCGAATCAACAGATACAAGCCAAACTTGGCACAATGAAATATATACCGCAAAACATACACTAAACTAGCTTGACAAGGCAGGCTAAATTTGGATGTAGTTAAGGGTCAACAGGCAAATTTGGCTAATGTGGAGTTAAATGGGTAAAAATGAAAGAAAAGGGAATGTAAGCACCTCCCTGCATGTGACACCAACCACTAACCCGAATGTATGCAGGCAAAAAGCAATTGAATTTCATATACGTGCAAATTAATGATACATGTTATGCAAGGAGTAACTAGTCACAATCCTACATGAAACTGGTCATAAATGACACCAGTTTATAAGGCTCTAAATCTTAGAAATTATAAGTAGGTTGCCAAAATTTCAGGTCAAGTCTATATGTTCAGCTAAATTTAACATTAACTCGTAGATATGCAATAAGACATAGCTAAATAATAACAGTTTATTGCAAGGCTTAAGCAAAAAGACAATTATAGTGCAATTTCATCACTGAAATCCACCGTTCCGACTCAACCTATATGCTAAAATAAATGTGAAATTTTTGAATTTTTTGAAATTTTCTAATTTTTTTTTTTTGAGATTTTTAATAAGAATAAACAACAATGCAAACTGAAAATTAAACGTGAAATAGAAATGCAATAAACACCAAAATGCAGACACAGATATTGATGCATAACCTCCCCAAACCAAACCGTACAATGCCCCCATTGTACCAAAACATGGAAAGAAAACGCAAACTAAAAGAGAAAGAGAGTAAATGCGGAAAGCTCACAAGATTGCGCAAATAAGGGACCTCCCCAAACCAGCCAACAACGTGGGAGGTCGCTAAACAGCTCAAATATCGTCACAGGAAGCGAATCCAAGCAAAGGGCGTCCAAAACAGCTCGGTCGAGAGGAATAATGGTCGATCGAGTAATTTATTTATTTATTTATTTATTTTTGCAGATACTCGATCGAGTGAAATAAGTACTCGATCGAGTGATTTCAGCAGCAAAAGATCTCGATCGAGTACAAAAAGTACTCGATCGAGTGATCCTCAGTGTATTCCTGCAAAACGTAATAAAAATAGCCCGCAAAACTGACAAAGCAAGCATATTGATATAGTTTATGGTATGAAAACCATTTATTACAACTGAAATGAAATAGAAAATTAAAAATAAATCTCCGGGTTGCCTCCCGGGTAGCGCTAGCTTCAGTCAGGTCCCAGCTCGACCTTCTTTTCTTCGAGCCTCTCTAAACAGTCATAATCAAAACAGCTCAAAGCGCGCAGCATTAAATCATAAATCTGCGCATGTGCTACACAAAAATGTAAGTAGCACCACAGTGGAATAAAAATATAGGAAATAAAAATGTTTAACTGTTTAAGTCTAACAAATTTCCTATGAGAGCTCCTAAATTTATCTACAAAATAGAGGAGCTCGAAAGCAATTGTCAATAAATTAAGGTCCCAATTCAGATTAGAAAATTTGACATGACAAGTACGGTGAAAAGCAGTTAAATTAATTAACCGTCTGGGAGGGGGCATATTATTGAAATACGAAGCATGAGTAATCTGAGGCATTTTACTATTCAAACAAACAATAATAGAATTATCTTTAACTACCTCGGGTTGGTTGCTCTCAACAATGGAATCATAGATAAAGGAATTTATTACCTCTTCCGTGCTAGCAGCAATTACCGACTCAGCTGCTTCCTCCTCACCCTCCTCAGTGGAATCCATCCCGTAAATCACAGCCTCATGTGCATCCAACTCAGCTTTGAATAAGGGAGGCTCACCGTAACCGTTATCATCATCAAAACCGTCATCTAGAACAAATCCACATGACGAATTATTGCTCTCGCTGACCAGTTCAGTCGATCGAGTAGAATTGTTACTCGATCGACCACTTCCTTCCTGATTTTCACTCGATCGAGTAGACATATCACTTGATCGAGAACTTTCTTATGGAAATTCACTCGATCGACTAATATAAGTCACTCGATCGAGTGATTATTCCTGTACAGCGCTGGAATCTTCGTGTAAGCTATTGAAATATGATAGAAATTCGTCATCCGAGTCATAAAGATCATCCTCAGCATTGGGCAACACGGGTTCTTCATGGGAAAAACCGCTCTCAGTAAAGTATACCTCTTCTGGTTGCCAACTATCAGACTCAACAACTATCTGAGCAATTACAGACTAGAGCTTATCAAATGGCGAAAAAGTGCGTCTATCATTTTCTTGCGCTTGGAATGCAAGTGTCTCCAACAAAGATTTCAGCTCCGCAATCTCTTCTTCTTGTATATCAGGAGGATCTTGTTTCGGTGGCCATTGATAGGGTGGATGTGGCGTAGGAGAAGTGCAGTAATTACCACAACACCAAGATTTCTTCCTTTCCCAACTAGCAGGTTTTTCAGATTGGGCTTCAAACTGAGCGATTAGTCGGGAGACAGATGTCATCTCGGCAAAAGGGATCGAAGGTACTCAAGCCTTCCCTTCGATAATCTCCCTCGGTAGCCTGTCTAATAAACCTGTAGGCCTATCAAAACAGTACTAAAGAAAAAGATAAGAACAGCCTCAAGGTACTTAGTCTTCCCTTGAGACGAAAGACAAACAAAATAAAACAGATAAAAGTGTCGCCTCCCCGGCAACGGCGCCAAAATTTGATACGGTCGTTTCTGTACCAAAAATAAAATACCTAAATATAACTAACAGAAGCTAGCGATAAGTAGGGTCGATCTCCACAGGGAGGCGGTTTACTATCTACTTGTCTATTCTATCTGTCTAATGTCACTAATGGGGGTTTTGAATGTTTTGACTAAGCTAAACAAGATAAAGGCAAGAGAAAATAATGAAGAAAAACAGGGGTAAAACAGATAAAGGAGAGAAATATACTAGGAATCGGTCTACCATGGCAGCTACACTATCGGGTCAACTGAGTCAATTAATTTATTGATAAGAAGAGCGAGGTCGTCACCTTTCGGTCCTTAAACCTCCGATTATACCCTTTCGGTCTTTAATCGCCCTAGGGTCTCCCTAACTTAGCTTTCGCCCTAATTAGGTATCACCTTTTGTAATAAAGCAAGCCTTCCCTTCCAATCTTTTGATCCAGGTCGGGGGTAACTAAATAAACCGGTCTCCTGCATGCATTCATTCAACCTAATCACAATTATATTGCTTAATACAATTCTTGTCGCTAAACTAATCTAATCAAGTCAATCCTAACATATTGCTACCACGGCTTCCCTAGTCTTAACATACTAAAGGAATTAGCTAGACATAATTAAGTAAGCAAGAATAAAAGGGGAAGAAATAATAAGCATTAAATAAAAGTAGAAGGAAAGAATTAAATTACTGAATTAATGATCCGGAAATAAGGAAGAACAAAGTGACAGTGAACAGTAACGTGCGATCCCGGATAAAATCACACGCACAAATGACGTCCTAACTTCCTATTTATAAGAAAATAGGATTATTAATTAAGCTAATGACGGAAATAAGCTAAAAAGCCCAGCCCATAAGAGAAACCACTCGATCGAGTGATTTAAAACCACTCGATCGAGTAAACTAAAGCTTAAACCACTCGATCGAGCAGAAAATCTACTCGATCGAGTAAATCCTAAAATGCCACTACTCGATCGAGTAGAAAAAGGACTCGATCGAACAAAATTGTACTCGATCGAGTACTTTACAGCAACAATTTCCTGCTTTGCGCACTGAACTTCAAACGGCTGCCATTTCTTCGTTACTTGGGCAAACAGGGCGATTCCGGTGGCGTTGGAAATCTAAGAGGACAAGCTTTCATATCCGATTGGAATCACCTGAATATCTGTTGTATAACTCGAGATATGGCTCTTCAAAGTAGGCACTAGCAATTTGAAGTTCTTCCTTTGCTCGCCTAGCTATCTTTCTTCTTTGCGCATCTCAAGATAGCTACATTCCCGCTCCAAATTCACTCTTCCTCAAAATGCATGCTAAATGGACGGTAAAAGGCTTGATTTCACTATTTTATGGTCCATTCCTGCAAATAAGACAAAACAAATCAAAGTAGCATATTCGGGGCATTTCGTAGCATAAACTACGATAAAAGCATGGAAATACTTGCATGAAAAGGCCTAAAAAGACTATATAAAATGCACGTATCAAGGAGCTCTTTTCTCTATGTAAAAATCAGATTTGAGTTGATAAAAAAAAGCTAAGTTTGAAAACTGCGTTTTCTACTTAAAATTCTTCTTGCTTAGTGCAGAAAACCCTCCATTTGCTTAGTGCTTTGGGGCAGAATTTAGTCATTGCTTTATGATCTTGGATGAGATTCCTAGTCTTAGACTTGCTTCGTGATTTCGTCTAAGTCATATCCTTGTTTTGTTCATTATTTTTCGTGTCCATTTCAGTCACAAATACAACCCATTTACGAGTCTAATTCTGTCCAAAATTAAGTCCTTTGAGTTTTACTTCAAAGTGATAATCAGAGCAAGGTTATAACACAATTCTATCTTGTGTTAGTCTTGGGTTTTGAGGTAATTACATACCTTAACCGCCTTCAAAAAAAAAAACAACCATGAGTGAAGAAAGGCTTACCGGAATTGAAACACAAGTCACTCAACTATCTGAAAAATGTGGCCAGCTGGACTTGGAAGAAGGTCTGCAAAATGAAGAGGGAGTTTCAACCAGCATACAACCAGAATGAATGGATCAATGCACCTTACAAGGAATACACTATTAAAAAGGGCTATCTCTGGTTAAGACATGACAGGCAGGAAGTAAACTGGCATCATATTGTTTGGACCAAATGGTCTATTCCTAAACACAGTTTTATTTCTTGGCTCTACTATCGACAAGGCTTTAATACCAAGGATAAACTATATAGACTTGGTATAAGCCTCGATAGCAACTGCTGTATTCGTGCTCAAGAGGAAGAATTGGCTCATCATCTCTTCTTTAAGTGTCAGTACAGCAGGAGAGTAATTCAGAAGATACAGGAATGGACGGGAGTGCAAATGTCTGTTGACAATACTCAAAACTGGTGGCGGCATAGAAGGTTCACCAGACTGAAGAATGGGATACTGAACATCATTCTAAATGCTACCATGTACTACATTTGGAAGCAAAGAAATGAGAGCAGGCATGAACATACTATAATTAGTCCTAGCAGATGTGTTGTCATGATTCAAGGGGACATTAGAAGAAGGATACAGCAGCAATCACATGGCATTATGGCTAGGAAAGATAAGCAATAGATTGAGAAACTTATGTAATAGCATATGTGTGCAAAATTGCAGTCAGGTGGCTGAGTTTGTGCTAGAAAAACTCCATGTAAATTGATTATATATGGTCTTTGAGCTTTAATATATTTTTACATTTTACCAAAAAAAAAATGTGACTTGATGTTGGATTCCTTCAATGTTATCATGGCTAATATTCCAACACCACCAAGAGGAAGAGGACCACCACCACGGGGCGGTTAGAGGCCGTGCTTACATGGGTGGAAGAGGAGGCCGAGGTATCCAAGAGGAGGAGCCATTTTCAGATTCGGATGACTCAATGGTCGAGGCTTTTCAACAAGAGCACAACAAGGATGTAAAGGTAGAAATACCTGATTTTTATGGTAGTCTAAACCCCGAGGATTTGTTAGATTGGCTTAGAACCATTGAAAGAGTTTTTGAGTTTAAAGCATATTCGGATAGCAAATCTTTCAAAGTTGCAATCTTGATACTAAAAGGCTATGCTTCTCTTTGGTATGAAAACTTGAAAAAACAGAGAAGAAGATATGGTAAAGAGGCTATTAAGTGATGGTCTAAGTTGTAAAAGAAGCTTAAGGATAAGTTTGTGCCTAGAGACTACACTCAAGACATGTTTATTAGGCTCACTAAACTTAAACAAGACCAACAACTCATTGAGTCTTACCTTAGAGACTTTGAACAGTTAACCTTGCAATGTGAAATCAATGAACAACCCGAATAAAAGATTGCTAGGTTTATTAAGGGTTTGGAATTCAAGATTGCTAGTAAGGTAAGAATGTATCAAGTGTTGTCCTTTGAGGAGGCCGTGAACCCATCTTTGAGGGTTGAGAAATTGGGAAAGGGGAGAGCTATCACCACAAAACAGCCCCCTACCACACCCAAACCGAGGCTAAGGTTGATGAACCAACTTCTTAAAACAAACCCCCCCACTCTTGACAAAGGCAAATCACCCATGAGCCCAAACAAAAACACCACATCTTTGAAGAAATGTTATAATTGTCAAGGCTTTGGTCACTTTGCTAATCAATGTCCAAACAATAGAGCACTTAGTAGCTTTGAGGTAGTGCATTTGAGTGAGGATGAAATACTTGTTTGTGATGATGGTGAGGAACTTAAGAAGTAAGAGGAGGCTACCATGGTTGTAGAACCAGATGAGGGAGTGAGTTTAGTCATTTGGAGAGCATTGAGTACCCAACCTATGGAAGTAAACCAAAGACAACAACTCTTTAGTTCTAGGTGCACCATTCAAGGGAATGTTTGAAACCTTATCATTGATGGAGGAAGTTGTACTAGTGTGGCTTCTAATACTCGCATTGAGAATCTCTCTTTGCCTACAAAAGATCATCCCAATCCTTACAAGTTGAGGTGGCTGAACAAAGGGGCTGCAATTAAGGTGGATAAGCAAAGCCTAGTGTCCTTATCCATGGGCAAGAGCTATGTTGATGAGGTTCTTTGTGATGTTCTACCTATAGATGCTTGCCATCTTCTACTTGGTAGGCCATGGGAGTTTGATAAAGATTCAATGCACAATGATAAAGACAACACCTATACTTTCAAGCTTGGTTCAAAAAAAGTTGTGCTAGCACCCCTACCTCCTGAGTCCATGTTTGAACCACCCAAGAAAGTATTATTGATCAATGAAGACAAGGTGAGTCAAGGGGAGGACAGCGTGGGGACTGTCCATGGTGTCCATGTCAAATATGAGTTCAAGGATCCAATGGTCCAAGCAATACTCAAGTGGAAAGATCAAACCGAGGATTTCTTTGAAGGCTTGCAATGTGAGCCTACTACATTCTCTAATCCAAGTTTAACTAGCTCATTTGAATTCAAGTGCAAGGTTAGTAACAAAGGCCATGGCAATGGGGCTGCCCAAATGCAAAGTTTCGAGCCAATTGATGAGGAGTAGAAGGGAGTCAAGAAACGAGTTGAAAGAGAACCTCCCATCCATGCTAAGGCCATGAAATGTAAGGAAATGTCTAAGGTACCTAAGCAAGCTCGCATATTAAATCCGGGGACCTTGTGTGGGTTCAAATAAGCAATCAAAGAGTCCTTAAGAAACGGAAAAACAAGTCCATAGCAAGTGAAGAGGGTCCTTTCAAAGTCACCAAGAAAATTGGGTTCAACAAGTACAAGGTTGATCTTTGGGGCATCCATGACACGTTTGATGTTGGGGACTTGAGTCCAAACTATGAGGAGATTTAGGACTATGATTTCAAGGACTTGAGGACAAGTCCTTTTGAAGAGGGAGGGATTGAAGTGAAATTGGAAACAACACCAAACTCCATTTTCCACGGTTTTGGGCCATCTCCTAAAATGAGGTCCAACTTCAATTCCGTGTAAGAACACATGCCATTTTCCAGCCTAAGACTCCTCTATGATGAGTTTAGAGCCTTTTTGCCTAGGATAATTAATCTTGAAAGGGCTTAAATCAGATGCAAAGGACAACACCAAACCAGGTGGTCACAATGAATACGGTTTTGGAGAAAGGTGCAAACATCGCTTTTAAGCTTTTCTCTTTTGTCCAAGCAAGCTCTAAAGTACTTTTTGATGCTGCCTTAGGTCATATACTTAGTTTAAACGGTCCACAACCAGCTGCCATGGAGTTTTTATATGATAAATAAGACGGAGCATGCCAAAGGAAACTTGTAGTTATGCAAACAACCCTCTTTATGTACTTATCTTTTAGCCTTTTAGTTTTCAGCTTTGTTAGGCCTTTTGAGCCGTTTTCATTATCTCTATAGGTGACCATTGTGAGCCTTAGATGCTACTTTAGATGAATGGCTAGGATTATAACAAAGACTCTATTTAAGGAGCTCTTTTCTCTTTCTAAAAATCATATTTGAGTTGATGGAAAAAAAGTTAAGTTTGAAAACAGAGTTTTCTACTTAAAATTCTTCTTGCTTAGTGTAGAAAACTCTCCATTTTCTTAGTGATTTGGGGTAGAATTTAGTCCTTGCTTCATGATCTTGGACGAGATTCCTAGTCTTAAACTTGCTTCGTGATCTCGTCTAAGTCATATCCTTGTTTCGTTGATTGTTTTTCGTGTCCATTTCAGTCATAAATACAACCAATTTACGAGGATAATTCTGTCCAAAATCGAGTCCTTTGAGTTTTACTTCACCCGTCCAAGGTAATTAGAAAATATTACCGTCTCGGTTTCCCGAGGCAGTGAAATCGTAATTAAAATTATGAAACTTTATGAAATAAATGACAAGTTTAGTTATCACAAACATAAACTAATGAATAAATGAAATACAACTCATCTATAACTATGTCATCCATGCCACACTACTCGACTCTGAGTCCAAGGCGCGGTCCAACTCCTGATCACGTCAACAAGCAAAACCTGTACTTAATCTGCTCCCCATATGATTGGAAATATCATATGGATCGACACAGGCCACCCCAGAAATAGGTGACAATTACACGGACACATAAACGTCAGATTCAATAAATAAAGTGTGACACGACACGAGTGTGTGCAAAAATGCAACATGACTATGATATGAATGACATGATATCAAACAACCACCACCACAGTACCGGGACACACCCAGACATACCGACAACCACACTGGTACCGGGACACGCCCAGACATACCAACAACCACAAACAGGTACCGGGACACGCCCAGACGTACCGGGTCCAGAAGCCAATGGATCCCTTGCCAGACGTCGTGTCTCAACCACACGAGTCCCTTTGTAGCTCAAGCCATTAATGTGCATACCCCTCTTGGAGTAGGAAGCTCCAAGAGGTGACTCAAGCGGAAGACGGTCTCCCAACCGTCTTCCGTCTCCACAATAACAACCACCATATCGTCACCAACCTCCAATACACTAGATAATTATAGCAAATGCAAGACAACACTTTATATTCCAAAGACCGACTCATCACATTGTCTTAACCTTCATTATATTGTGATACACAATAACCATCATGATTATCCCCTTTATGACATGATTAGTGACTAAACATGTTATAATGCAATTACTTTAATTAGGTGAGATTAATTACAACATTGACCACGAAACATTTAACAACCACAATATTGAAACCGAGGAGGATTAACCTACCTTTTAGCATAATCCATAAAGTAGTCGAAATCACCAAGTATCCATCTACTAAAACCGTCTCATCCTACATAAATCACATATTAATTATCATAAATCACCCTATACTATAATAAAATACAAAACCCCTTATTATTACCCACTAATTAACCATATATTAACAATAATTACTAATTAATCAACCGAATTAAAAACCCGCAAAAGTTAGGGTTCATAGGACTAGAAAAAGGGGTATATCTCAACTTACACGGTGAAAGGATAAAGGAGAAAGTGAATAATCCTCTAATCCAAGCTTGAATCCAATAATTTGGTGTTTGTGAGGGTTTTAGAGAGAAGGGAGAGAGTCTAGAGAGATAAGGAAGAAGATAGAATGAATGAGGATAAGAGGAAAAGATTTCCTTATCCCGTATTCTGATTCAGCACCACTCGGTCGAGTGGCGAGTCCACTCGGTCGAGTGTCACTCACTTGGTCGAGTGCCGGTCCCCTCGGCCGAGTGAACCTCATTCGGTCGAGTGCGACTCAGTTTTCAGCAATGACCATTTTTCGTAAAACAGTCATATCTCACTGGTTTCTTGGTCATTTTGGGCTGTGACCTACCGTTAAAATCGTAAGAGAATATGCTATCACCTCCAATTTGAATCAAATCAATATCATGTCTAGATCTAAAGTTATTATAGTTGTAAGATGACCCTTCTACATACGGGCATTATTACAACTCCACTAAGTCTAATATAGGTTATACTCTGTCCACTTGGTCTACTCGGTCGAGTGAGCGCCTTAGAAAATACGAGGTACTATATAATGAACCCAATATGGTAACTCAAATTGGTTATAAATTGCACAAAATGACCAATAACTCAAAGATCACAATCACAAAGCATGATGATGAAATCCAAACTCAACAAACAAAAAGGACTATGTCGAACTCTTAGGGGTAGAAAGCCGAGATAGAGTCAACAAGGAGGTTAATGAACATAGAGTTTTATAAGCCACTGGCTTCAATCCCAGAGGAGAAGCACCACGAAATGAGTGAGAGGGACATGAACGATAAAGCTTATGGTCAAAGAGGAGGGGAAACTAGGAAACATGGAAAGGCCACACAATCAAATCACAAATAATAATGTCATCCTAAACGGTTCCTCAAATGTCCCTATATTCTTAACCAACTTGCATCGAATCACAACACCAATCTATATATGGTCATCAACATCCTAAAGGTGTTCTCTTCCAAGCTCATATCACGAACATTACACCATGTTTATTCCTAAAATAACAATGCTCAACCTACTAAGCTTTCAAATACCAAGTACACTTAACAAAGTCAAGTTCCATAACTTAAGTAATATATACAACTCACACGTTACACAAAGAATTCCACCCACCAATCACACACATTTTACGTCATGCAACTAGGCATTAGAACCTCCAAGGCACCTCTCACCGCACTATCCAAGTCGTCCTATCAATACAACCTCTCAAAGCAAGGGTTAGGAGTCAACCACAAACAAACTCCTCAAAGCCATCCAACTAAAGTTAACATCCCACAAAAGAAAGAGAGATATCTACAAGGCGTCATGGGAGGAAAAGCGAGAACGAAGGATAAGTCAGGAGGGTACAAAAGTAGCTTCGAAGGTGAAACAAAAGAGAGTTTAGAAGAAGGATAAGCACCATGAGGTAAAGAATAAGGCAAGGTACACAAAGAACGATAAATATCTTCGAGAAAGTAGAAGAATTCTTCTAAAGGTTGAATAAATCTTCAATTTTACGCAATAGGCACCAAGACTTTATCACCACATGGGTAAGCTCTTGGTTTGTTGATCCAAGGACAAAAGAATCAATTATTGAAAATCACCAAACATGTTAGAACCTAACAAAGAGCAAACAAACATTAGACTACCACCTTAGGTCCTTAAGTCTACTCATCTCTCATTTATTATTCAAGGTCAAGTATATTTAACATTGGGGTACACGAATGTGCGTATAGAGAGTAATAGCTTTGATACCAACTGTGAACTCCCGCAGTTATAGAACGAAGTAAACACGAAAACTGCAGCAGAAAATGCGGAATTTTAAAAACTTTATAGATAAAACCACGGAGTCACTAAAACATAAGAACCAAAACATAAGTTAAGAAAGCTTATTACAAAATAGAACTTTACTAGATGTGCGAGATGTTAATCCCTAAATGAAACAATATTATAATACTAAGTAAAATGCTAAACTAAAACGAGAAAGGTCGTTCGTTGTATGTACAATGCTCGCTATCTCACTCGTCCACATACCCCATTTAGGCACCAACCTGCATTATCTTCATTCATTAAAACTGAATGTCACAGCCAGTGGAGAGTAATTTGAGGTTCTTCCAGCCATATTACATGAAAACACACATAAACAAGATCAATATAAGTATAATCCAACACGAGCAATTTAATTTAGATATCGTAATAGCAAGAACGAATATTACACAATACATCATGTGATGATAATCGATAACACAACTTTAACTATTATCCTCATCATGTGACACAGGTAATTATAAGCAATAATATATAAAATAAACCAACATGTATGAAACTTGTGAGTACAAAAAGAAAAAAGAGTAACATTTATCATTTGCCAACCATATATATACTAAGATGCTTGCATCTCACCTTTTAAGGCCGATATGATAAAAAGATCCTTAAAAGAGAGACACATCATCTCAACAATCCAAGAAATAACTATCAGGGTAAATGGCATATGCAAAGCATCATAACTATGCAAGAGTTTTACTCTCAAGACTCATATCGTCCCGGTAGGACAAAGATAATATAATACGGTCCTAGTCTAAACCTGGCAAGACTCTCAGGCTATACACAATGACACTACCATATGTAAATAACCAAGCAACCATACAAGACCATCATCCTCTCGGTATGCGATAAACATTTCGCATCTAAGACTCGAGCAACAGAACGGAAGCCGAGTAACATGAATTTGGTAGAACGGCACGAAAGGGGCGGGTAAGTGTGTCAAGCATAGTAAGGCAAGGTGCAAAGACAAATGAGTATTATCGGTAGGTAGTCACACAATTTCGACATTAATTCTAACAAGAGGAGAGACCACACAAGATGTGAGATATTGACTCTATCAAAATACATATATTTCTAATGACCATTCATGGTAAACATGGCACACTTGAGTCAAGCATCCAAAATCCATCACTTATCATGTGAAAGAGACATAAACAAGTTATACCAATGACAAACAAATGCTAACATGTCATACACAACTATTAGAATAAAGGTTTAGAGGTATATCAATGAGTCAAGGCAAGAAAAGAAGTAACCTACTACCCAAACATGAATCCATTGGTCATTCGAGACAAGCATGACATATATGGGTGAAACATCCAAAACCTGTCTTAAAACATGCGAATGCGACTTAGTCAAATAGTTCTAATGTTAAACAAATGTTAACATACCCACCCTTCATAGGCCTTAGAATAACATTCTAGGTCAAAAATAACAAGACAAAGCGAGAAAACAGGATATGTAGGTCAACAGTGCAACTTGGCAAAGTTGCACGACCAACTTGAACTCACACGGTAAAAATCATACGACCAAAGGCTCCCTGGAGCCAAATAACACGGCGAAACTCAACATGCACGGTCAAATTCACATGTTCATAACCTCCCTGGACTCAACTCACATGGTTGTTTCCAACTTAGACGGTTAGGGTTCGACTGCTAAGACCCCTTTTTCGTAAAATGGCCATATCTCCCTTATTTCTTGGTCATTTTGGGCGACCGTTAGAACGGTAAGAGGCAAGCTAACTCCTAGAGTTGTAATTATATCAATATAAGGTCTATAACTCGAGATATGAGCATTTAAAGTTGACCTTTCATATTTATGGCTTCCAAATTTGCTATTCTTTACTCAATTTCATCCCAACTTTCATGTAACCTCGTTAAACATTTGAATGTTTCACATAGTGTTTCAAATGGAACATGTATATGCCCAATAATGATTTAAGGACTCTCAAATATTAAACCAACATTAACTAAATACAAGAATTGCCAACAATGGAAAACCGCAAATTTAACATAGTTCGCTCCAACTTTAAAGTTGGGCACAAGATTAATGTTCTAACATATAAGAGACATGTGAAACATAAATTAAGTATGTACATGGTCAATTAACACTATTAACACATCTTAGTCATGTTTTCCACCCAAAGGCACACACAACAACATAGTTTGACGTCAATACTTTATAACCTCATTCAAACCAACAATAACATGATTAATACTATGATATGGAACAACAGAACCATAATTTAACATATGAAAGTGGATTCCCAACACAACGTATGTAACGCCCCAATACAACAAGGTTCCTTACCAAGGACCACCTTAATGTATCGAGGTGCTACCGTCACGGTTGCCCGAGGTAAAATATATCAAATAAATGGACCATCAAATAACATTTATTAAAAGTACAAAACTGTTTAATAAAAAAAAAAAACACGATGTCAAACCCAAAAACTGTTTACAACTCTGAAACAAACTAAAAGATACTAATGTTTAAGCGATAGCGGAAGCTACCTAATAGAAAGGTGATGACTCGGCCCCATCCATAAACTGCGAGCTATATCCACATCCATTACCTGCTAAAAAAACTGCTCACCATCCTCGAATGGATCATCACAGTTTTGAAAACAATAAATGGGGTTAGTCAAATTTATATTAAAAAAAATAAGAACTCACTATAATGTAAACCAACACACAAAGTAACCAATCAGTCCTTCAAACTTCATCAATCATTAGTAACCGACTACACATTGAAATGAGTAGCCCTGCCACGATACCCATCGCAACAGGTAACCCATACCGCCCGCTGGGGACCGCAGCCTTACCCACAAAACCCCCGCTCATCCCAACGAGTGAACCCAGATAATTAATTTGCATATTCCCTTGTGACGGGACCACAAGAGGAGAACATGGGGTTGGAACCATCTCCCGAAAACGGTCCCATAACAACAACCAATCAACAGTACAATCTCAATCTCAATCACAATGATAACAATGTCAAGCAATAAATTAATATCACATCTTATAATCAGTTACATAATCAACAGAGTAGAGAAATCCTACCTTATTGAAATCCAATCAAAGCACATAAAATCACGCTAAAAAGCCTCCTCTCCGAAGTCCTCACCTATTATGATATCATAAAGTCAATGTACCATGCATAGAATGACCAATCACCCCAAAAACCCCAATTCACCCAATTAGGGTTCATATATTCATAACCAGAATATCAATAAAAAAAAGCGTAAAATTACTTACTGATCAAATCGACGCAGAGATGAAACAAACCCCAAAATCTAAGAACCCTAGACATGGAAATGATTAAGGTAATTGGAGAGCAGTGTTACGTAGTTTAGAGTTGAGAAAAGTCATTAAGAACTGATTATAAAATGATTAAGCCGATAACACGCCTTATATATTGTAACACCCCCATTTATTTAGGAGCCTTTAGCAAGACATTCCCAATAAAATGGACTGTTAGCATCTCGGTTGCCCGAGAAAATGATACAAATTAAAACAAACCAAAGTACTTTAATAACTTTAAATGAAATAATGGTTTTATTACATTGCCAACCGATTAAATTTAAACCTTAACTTTACAATATATCATGCAGCGGAAATTATATAAATAAAGTTGTAGAAGTCAACTAAGTGGTCTAGACAGCAACTATTGTCCAAGTCAAGCTCACGTCCCAATGCTCCCAAGTCAGCTAATCTCAAGACAGATAATATAAATACACTGTCAACCACTTGGTTGAGTAGGATAACAATCTCAAGACAGATAATATAAATAGTACAAAGATTCAAACACCAATGCCAAATAAACTATTCTCCCAATACACCACCACGAAGGTATTAAACGGTGTCTGCCAGTAAGTTTATAATACATCACCCGAAGGCTCTTACCACTTTGTCTACCTCAGCCAGTAAGTTTACATCACATCACCCGAAGGTTCTTACCATAATGTCTACCTCAGCCAGGCTAAACCTGATATCCAACCCATTATCAACCAACAGTAGCAAGAACAATGGCTACCTACCACACTGTCTGAAGAATATCCAATACAACCCCTTCCGATCACAATATACAAGATATGTATAATCCAATTATCCAAAGCAGTTTAATTCAAGTAGCATAACACCCAATTGAATAAGAAGATACACAATTAATAGGTCCAGTAGAATCGTTATCCTACCTCTTCAGCAAATACTCCCAAATAGCAATCCAATAAGGTACTTAGAAATATTACACTTTAAAACCGTCACCTAAACAATAACAAATTATTTATTCAACATTAATTATTTATAATTTATTTATAATTCAATATTTATGTTAATTACTTATTATTATTAATTATTATGATATTCAAAACCCGCTTCAAGAATTAAACAAACCCAAACAAGCCCATCTCGAAAACCCGACTCATCAACTACTAATTAAATAATTACAATAATCCCAATAATCCCAACAATGCCCATAATCCCGTGTGAATCCGTCTTATACACATAACACACCCAATTACCCAATGGTTGAAACCCGTCACACTACACCCACAAAGCATGTGTGTTATGCCCACACCCGACACCCGACACCCCATTGACCTGCCACCATCACCACCACTAGCCTGCACCACCACGACCCCCTACGATCTCCAACCACCAGCCCAACCGTCCCCTACAACTCACAACCTCACGCCCTTACAACAACAATCACGAACACTACTTTTTACAGAAAACCCGTCATCGACAAACACTGTGTAAAGAACCCTTCGCCACTACCACCACAACCACCACAGTTGGCACCACTGTCCAACGGTAACTCCATAGGTGGTCCCTTTTCCTTGGTACAGTTGCAAAAGGAACCACAGTGTCCGTCTTAAGACAACCACGACAACACCTCTATTTTCCTCTGTTTTGCCGCCACCACCGTCACCAACCACCACCTTCCACCAGGCCGACACCTCCCCCAGTACCGAATCATCCACCAGGTCATAACCCCACCTTATGAAGGTCAATTCAACGAGTATAAAAAGGTTCCATTGTGTTTATACGACAATTATGCTCTAGCTCATACTTCCGGCCAACCACCGTACCAAACACCACTATTGACCACCCTAACACCACCACTGGGACTGACCAGACACCACGACTCTACCCTACCAAGCTCAGGTAAGACGAGTCAGTCTAGGGGTTGCAAACCCGTGTTCATTGTGTAACCAACAACCCACAACCCCCCCTTCGAAAAGCCTAATAACAGTCCCCTTCCCACCGGTCAACGGTGGTCAATGGTGGGTCCGGTCATACCCTGGTCCTCCAGGGTCACAGTTATGGTCTTAGCAAGTCATATGGTGGTTTAGGTTACGAGTTATAACAAAGCAAAGGTGTTTACATGAGACGGTCTTAGAATATTACCTTGAGTCGATTGTTGATTTGAGTCTCTTGTCTGATTTCCCGAGATCCCCAATTCTCTCCTCAAATTCCAGATTTATTATGACAATTTAGATGTATTATTTTGTCCTTTTATAAGACAAGTTAAGCGAATACCTTTTCAGTTTAGGAAATCCGTCTTTAAGACAAGTATTTCTATTATTATACAATTCTGATAACTTTCCCGATCATCACATAAAGCAAGGAAGTATGTCCGGCCCAAAGCTCTATGAGCACAGTCCATGTTATACATATGAACCAATCCAATTCCCGTCTTGCTTTATTATTTTATTATTTAATTTAATTCCGTCTTATTTGCAATTACTATAATAAATGCAATTAATTTAATTATTCGAATTACGTAACTTATGTATAGAATCTGTACTAATTTACGAGGTATTACAATCTTTCCCCCTTAAAATGAACTTCGTCCCGAAGTTCGCCCATAACTCTACAACCACATTTACCAACATCCGCACAACTGAGCCTCATTCCAACTTATGATCATAGCAACATAATTAACTTACTTAATCATTATCAGACCATATCATACTTATCAAAATGTATCACAAAATTAACTCAAAACACGAAAATGTGTCACAAAATAAACTTAAAACACGAGTTGGCACATTCTACCTCCCTAAAAATAAACTTCGTCCCGAAGTTTCGGAACTACTATTACTTTATTAAAACTACTAACAACTTAATACTCATATAAAGGATAAGACGCTATTCCTCCAAATAAACACTAGTTACTCTTCTCCCTAATCCCTTGTACGGTGCTAGCTATTCCAAATGTCTTTCCACCATTACTCTGATCAACTCCTTTGCCTTGCCTATTATTGTGGCTCTGATTGTAGCTATTATTAAAATTCACCTGATTGCTCCGACCCCCAGTCTTCTGATTACTCCCATAACCTGACATAGGAGTATAGTAACCTCCATTCTGATTCCCATCTCCAATACCACTCCCTTGCCTCTCCAAATTTACCCTACACTCAAACCTCCTATGTCCCGACTTCCCACGCCTAAAATCATTCACATTACTAGCTCCACTAGACCACCCTATGTGGACATGGGCCATAGGCCGGTCTGTGGATTTAGGGGCCACCTACCGGTTCGTTCTCACGGGCCACCTGCACGCCAAGCCAAATTGTGGACATGCAGTGGTCTTTTGAAAGCCACGCTCGGTGGCGTAGAAATGCTTTAGACCGGATCGCTTTAGACCGGTCGGTTTCATCTCGGTAAAGGTCTCGAAACGATTAGAGATGTTGGGAGTCGCCACCAAGAATTTGTGGGATGCATGGAACCTGTTCGAATCCACTTTATACCTAGGTCAATAATGGGAAAAAGCGGTGTTTGACATAGGTACTAAAGATAAGGACTCGTCCCTCTTTTAGCATTTTATGCTTAAAATGACTCTCGTACGCCCTGGATAAGGCCATCCATTATTCAAAGGTTCTGAGTAAGGGGTGAGGGTACATATTGGGAAGCCCTTTAATCGGACACCGAATCCCGCCCGCGTTAGCGGCCTCTACTGATCGATCGTGGTTGTTTAAGTGCAAAAGTTGATAAAACGGTGTAAATGCATGAATGTACATCCAAAAGTTTAACCTAACATGTGAGAGCTTTCTATGTCTGTTGATTTAATCCAAGTATCAAGTATAAGATGTGAAGTTGGATTTAGATTGATTTGCATGTGAGAATGGAAATTAAACATCCATTTACCAAATTCGGGTTATGATGGTTAACACGATCCGTTATTCGAAAAAATGTGTTTTAAAGACAAAGTATGAAATGCAAACTAATCAATCTAATCCGTCACATATGCGGATAAACCGTAATGGGGATCGTCCTAGACAAGTGCTAAAAACGAGGCAGAACAGTGCCAGGCAGCCCCATTTGGGCGCGAGCCTATTGGCGAGGGGAAGGGCTCTGCCAGGTTTTTAGATAAGAAAGCAGACGGCCTCTTGGGGCGCGAGCAATGAGCCGACCCATGGGGGCGTCTCCTGGTTCTTGAAAAGGTTATTTAAAACCGTACTTATGATGAAAGATTTGCAAATGTTGTTTGCATGACTCGAAATAATTACTATTGTGTTAGTAACATTCGTTGTCGGATTTGCATGTTTGAAAAGTATAGTTTACAAATAAAAATGTAAAATGTTTGATTTGAACTAATCATGTTAAGTTCATTTCTTTGTAATTAGTCAAGTTAATCATTGTACCCAGATTAAACCGACATGGTATAAACAACCAAGGATGATTATGGATTATGACTAATATATTTACAAATGTAAACAAATGGGAAAATGGTAAATAAAATAAAATGGGGTTAAAATACCCATTAAAATGTAATTAACCAATAATATCATCGAGTCACGGAATAAAACGTCATGGTATAAGGAACCAAGGATGATTTTTGTAATGGTCAAAGTATGTTTATCATAAAAATGAATTAAAATGGTAAATAAAAGAAAAGAATTTCCTTTAAAATGTAATTAACCAATAAATATCACCGAGTCACGGATTAAACCGTCATGGTATATGCAACCGAGGGTGATTATAATTTATGGCTAAAAAGTTTGTCATAAAAATGATTTAAATCATATGAAATGGTAAAAACCGATTGCAAATAAGAAATGAAATAAAGAGGAAATACGAGAACAAACACGGTTGAGTCTGACCCGAGAACCCATAAGAGGCGCGAGCCTCTTTGCATAGCAAAGGGCTTCTATCTCGGGCCAAAACTCGGTTTTGGCTCATCTAACCTATATTGGAATCGTGTTATGCATCATTTACGCTTATAAAGTTATGAAAACAGTAAAGACATGAAATGAATGAGTTTTTCATACCCTCAAACTTACGTGTATTGATGTTTGCGAAGTACACGACTTTAGAGACGGTTTTCTAGTTGTGACTAATCGCGATCAAAGAAGTATAAAAAGGTGTCTTAAAAAAGTATTTTGTTTTGAAAATGAGTTGAAAATATTTTAATTAAAACATGTTGATTAATGAGTTGAGTTGGTCAAATGGGTCAGTCGAATGCACGGCGACGGTACCAAAGAATATGTGTAAGGCTCGTGTTTACGATCGGTAGGTCGTAAACACGTGTCGATTTTGTGACTTATGAAGTCGGGTCTAGAAGTTTAAGGGAGAAGGAGGTGGCGGACTCTCGCGTAATAATTATAGTGTGTGATGGTGAGTATTTATAGAGGAATGTGGGATGGTAGGTCGGTTGAGTTTACTTAGAGGCTAGGCAGACACCCTAAAGAGGCGCGAGCTACCTTGTGATACAAGTGGGTGTATTGCCCTTTGAATTTGGACGTGGCCTTTGCTCTATACATTGTTTGGTTTGTGGTATTGAAATTATATGTCTTGTAACAATATGGGCATCTAATAAGATGTTTTTGGTGTTACTTTGGGTAGGTGTTTTGTATGCTTGACTCGGGTTTGACCCGTGTGAGTCGGGATTTGAATTTCGAGTCGGTTTTTGGCTCGGTGTCGGTTTTGACTCTAATTAGGGTCATTTTAATGAAAATGACATGATAAAGACATTCATGGCATTATTTTCGACATTCGAGATTTGGTTTAACTCGGGTTGACTCAGGTTGACTCGAGTTGCGGGTTTCTGATTCGGTTTTGGGTCCGGTGTCGGTTTTGACTCTAATAAGGGTCATTTTAATGGAAATGACATGATAAAGGCATTCATGGTATTATTTTTGACATTCGAGTTTTGGGTTGACTCGGGTTGACTCAGGTTGACTAGAGTTGCGGGTTTCTAAGTCGGTTTTGGGTCCGAATACGATTTTCACTCTAAATAGTGTTATTTTAATGCAAATGAAGTTAGAAAACTTTTTGATATCATTTTTCATATCCGAGTAGTGCATTAAACCGTCTCATATATAGCCAATCCACGCACGCATATCAAAAACACGTTACAGTCCGATCATCATCGGGTGGTTTTTGGAAGGTGCAGATACTGGGTATCTATCGAGCCCCCACTTTGACCGAGGCTTGGATAGGGCGAAAGTCAAAGTATGATCTCCAGGTCAATTGAAGATTACAACCTGAAGACCATTGCGACGTCGAGGCAACTCAAAATGGTTTGAGCCAAGGACCTGCCGTCGGGAAGGGCGACATCGAGGCGACTCGGGGATTCGAGTCAAGGACCTGCCGTCGAGAACAATATAGAGTCTATCGAATTCCGATGCGGGTCATTTAAAGTCCATTAGAATACGTATAAAGTCTCGCCAGCCATAAGAAGGAGTCATACCTGAGGCATCTTCGGGATACGTCCTTGAATCTTTTGCGCGCAAAGGCTCGCCAACTGGTGTTGAAGGCGGTGCGTTTTGAGGCTCGCCAGCCATAGGAAGGAGTCATACCTGAAGCAACTTCGGGATATGTCCTTGAGTCGTATCTTGTGTACGTGCAAAGGCTCGCCAGCTGTGATAAGGAGTCGTACCCGAGGCATCTTCGGGATACGTCCTTGAGTTGTACCTTATTTGCGGACAAAGGCTCGCCATCTTGTGAAAAGGAGTCGTACCCGAGGCATCTTCGGGATACATCCTTGAGTTGTATCTTGTTTGCGAACAAAGGCTCGCCAGCCATATGCGTTGTAAGGCTTGCCAGCCATCTATGGTCGAATGATCGACTGTGGAAAATAGCATGTATGACATCCATTTAAAAATCGGCACTCGTTGGGGAGTTAAAAACTTTTCAGGACTCGCCGGGGATATGAGTTGCTGCTCGCTGGGAGGTAGCGTAAGCCATGTAATCGGCGGGGTTAAAGCTCTTGGACTTGATGGGTTGCCGTTTGTTGGGAAGAACCCAATACTCAGTTGGAGTGAATATGTCTTCTCAAGATTACCTGCATGGTTAGTGACCACACAAATCCGCAGTCTTATAGACAAACAAGTTGAATGCAAGCATATAAGCACGTAAGTACATAAGCAAGTGAGCAGTTAGCATATAAGCAACTAGCACGCAAGCATATAAGCACGTAGGCACATAAGCATGTGAGCAGTTATCATATAAGCAACTAGAATGTAATATCTCAGACGAAGGGAGATAGTAGTTTTGAAAGTTGTGAAGCTTAAAATTGAGTCTTGTTGCTCGTAAATCTGTGATTTGATAGATTGGAGACACGTGACCGTTGCGATATTGACTCACATGGATGCATACTGACAGACTGACAAATGGGCAGTTGTGAACGTGATAACAACTCAGTATCGACACGACACAAGGGTGACTATGACAGACTTTGCACATGTAAGTGCAACTCCTAGCCAAAAAAGGATGACAACGCGTATCAAATCCCTAGAGTAGAAGGTTCGCTCGACTAGGGAACATGAATTGATTATCTTCTCCAGACATCTTTGCTCCTGTTTGCTTACTTGAGATCACTTCTCGAGGTATGATGCTTTGGAGAGCGGAACCAAGACTTTGTCATCGTCCGAACCGAGCACTAGACTATAGGCGGTTTATTTTGGACTGTAGTTGAGACTCGAAAGATGTTTGAGGTTAAAGGACGGGTGACGTCTTGAAAGAGAAGCCCCTAGAGTGGGAAGGTGGGAATTTGACAAAACAAGTAATGGGCGACGTCTTTAGGAAGAAGCCCCCAGTAAATAAGTATAAGATTAATTTTTGCGGCTGGGTGGGCTGCTTTTGAGGATTGATGTTGATGGTTGAGATTGAAAGGGGTATGCGGTTGTGTCCTTGTTGGGGGACTGCCTATGTGTTCGCGTGTTTGCAAAATCAAACCAGATCTTAGTTCTTAGCTGGTTATTGAGGATTAAAAATTGGAAATGTTGTAAAAGGAGTATGCGTTTATGCCCTTATAATAGGACTGCCTACGTATTCGCGTGTTTGCCAAATCAACCCAGATCGTAGTTCTGAACTGTGTGTGCAATGGGTTGCAAATTGAAGGTTTGAAAATTGAATGTGTGTGGGGGTGTGGTTGTGTCCTAGCAATAGGACTACCTACGTATTCACGTGTTGTGAAATCAAACCAGATCGCAGTTCTGCGTGTGTTTTGATAATTGATTTTATGGTGTATGGTTATGTCCTTGAAGGACTGCCTACGTATTCACGTGAAGTGAAATCAAACCAGATCGTAGTTCTGAGTGTGTGTGCCTAAATGAGATGTTAGGACCTTAAAGTATGAGGGTCACGATGGTAAATTCCGTTTAGTGTCTCATCTGAATGTGTGCCTAAGCGAGTTGTTAGGACCTTAAAGTGTGAGAGTCACGACGGTAAACTCCGTTTGGTGACTCGAGAAATTGATTTGAGATAATTCCTCCTTGAACATGAATCGAATAGGTGTAATTTGTGAAAATGTTCCTTATCATGTGAGCGCACTAAAAAGTGGACCCTAAGGGTAGACTAGGTATGTCCCGTTCCCGGTAGCAAAGCATTCGAGGACTCCGTATCTGGGTTAGAGTGAAAAAGGCTTCGACATTATGGAATGTGGAGCTTGGTAATAATAGGGTTGTATGACCGAAAAAATCTGAAGTTGAGGGTCACGACAGTGAATTCCGTTTGGTGACTCGAAAGTTGATTAGAGTGAAATACCTCTTGATCATGAATCGAAGAGGCATAGCTTGTGAAAATGTTTCTTGTTGTGTGAGCACAGTAAAAAGTGGACCCTAAGAAAGCAATGTTTTTTTTTTGAAGACTCTGAATCTGAGTCAAGGTGAAAATGGCTTCGGCATTTTAGAATGTGAAGCTTGGTAAAAAAAGTTTATTTGACAGATAAAAATCCGGAGTTGGTATTTTGTGGTGTTTAGGCCGGTGGGTTACGGCTTGTAATGTGGTGCGTATTAGGGTCTCCGGCTTGATGTGGTCTGAGCACGAAATGGTTGGTAAATAATGTGGGATCAGATTCCCATGTCTGGACCTTAAAGGTTAAGGTGTGATATGACGAGCTTGAGGGGAATCCTCAGAAGCCTAGATAGTTCTCCCTATAACAGTCTCTAGAAGCACTTAAGGGTAAAGCGATGCTGGTTATGATCTTGAGGGGAATCCCCAGGATCCTAGATGGGTCTCCCTGTAACAGTCTGTTGAAGGACTTAGGGGTGAAGCTGTGTTGGTTTTGACCTTGAGGGGAATCCCCATGATCCTAGATGGGTCTCCATGTAACTGTCAGTTGAAGGACTTAGGGGTGGAGCTGTGTTGGTTGAGTTTTTAGTGTTTAGTGTTTTGGACTTGTCGGTCCGGGATTTGGTGTGTTAGACTCGTTGGTCCTGGGCTTTGGACTTGTTGGTCCTGGACTTGGTATTTTGTACTCACTTGTCTAGGATTTTGTGTGTTGGATGCTTTCTTTGGATTTTGGCCTTTTTGAGAAAATGGTTTCAATCTTGTTTTGTTTTGATTTTGGCTTGGGTCTTGGCCTTGACGTTGGGTGAGTAACCTTTGGCTTTGGCTTTTGCTTTGATTGAATTGAATTTGGTTTTTGCTTTGACTTTGACTTTGGCTTTGGCCTTGAGTGAACTGCTTTTGGCTTTGGTTTTTGCTTTGGCCTTGACTTTGGCTTTGGGTGAATGGATATTGGCTTGGGCCTTTGATTTTGGACTTTCGCTTTGACTTTGGGTGAATGGCTATTGGCTTGGGCCTTTGATATTGGCCTTTCGCTTTGGCTTCGGGTGAATGACTATTGGCTTGGGCCTTTGATTTTGGCCTTTCGCTTTGGATTTGAGTGAATGGATATTGGCTTGGGCCTTTCATTTTGGCCTTGGCTCTGGTTTTTCTTTGGCTTTGGGTGAAAGGATATTAGCTTGGGCTTTTGATTTTGGCCTTTCGCTTTGGCTTTTGGTGAATGGCTATTGGCTTGGGCCTTTTATTTTGGCCTTGGCTCTGGCTTTACTTTGGCTTTGGTTTTTGATTTATTGGTTCTTTGCCGTCCTTCGTTCGAGGCAGGTAAAGGTGCAGACGGGGATGTACCCGTTGGTGAGAGGTTGATATTTGGTGATGGGATGTTTTTGTGGGGAATGGGCTTGCCTTCCGTCATTGATCATGAACAAGGAGATGTTCTGGTTTGTTATCTAGGTTTGTCGTAGGATCCCTTTGATAGAAAGGCGTTCTAAATTTGGTGCTATTGAAAGGTTTCTATTGCCAGACATGGAATTGGTAAAGAGAATGGACACGGAGTTTAGAGTCCTCCGCTTACTCGGTACGGAACGTCACTCGAGTGTACTCACATTGAATTGGAACATATTGTTTGTTTTAAATCAATTCTCAAATCAATTCTCGTTGTCAAGGGAACTGGTAAAGTGGAGAATGTATGATAGTTGAAAATCGTGCTTTTATTTAGATAAATAAGAGGTTAGCATAGACTCGAAGAATACATGTGACTCATGGGGACAGCCCCCAGTTGTCACTTAGGAATAAAAGGACAGACACTAGGATAGATATGAGAAAGCCTAAGACTCGGACTCGGATTCAGACTCAATCGTAGATACGAACTCCTAATCATCATTTTCCTCCTCGAAGGTCTCCTTCGCGGCATCCAGAGGCTTGAATGTCTGGTCTTGAGCATTGACCCACTTGAGCACTTCACTCTCGTTGTTGGGAATGATATGGGGACAATAGTCCATGAGGCTTTCATCTCCTTGCAGAAAGAGATGTTGATTAGGGTTGCTTTCATCACCTGGTTGGCATAGGGATGAAGCTATCAGTTCATGGTTGTCGATCATATCTTGAATAACATGTTTCAGTTTCAAGCATATTTCAGTGTCATGACCTTTTCCTTGATGATATTGGCAATAGGCACTGCCTTTCCAGAAACGGGTTTTCCTGTTTTCAGATGGGTCCGGAGTGGGCTCGATTGGTTGTAGTTTCCCATCAGTCACAAGCTTTTAAAGAGCTGCGGCATAGGTTGTGTTGAGTTTGGTGAATGTCCTTTGAGAACGCTCAACCTTGTTGTTTGGCTTTAGACATCCAGGTTGTCTTGGTGAGAGGTGAGTTATCTTGAATGGCATTCTTGAATTTCGTGTCACTTTTGATGGTATAGGCACGGCATTACCATCCCGAATCGAGCTTCTTTTGTGTTCGGGTTTGTCCTGGAGACATCATTCCTTCAAGAGGATCTCCAGTCTTGCCATATGTTATTCCCGGAGTGAATACCCTTTGATGTTTTCCCATGGTTCCAACATTGGTGTTTTTGGGATGTTTTTGTGAGTTTTGTTTTGGTTTTTGATTTTGTCATCTTGAATGGCATTCTCATTGTCAGGAAAGTTTTGAAACAAATTGCTTGGTATTTTGAAGGGGAGTTTTGTGAGGCAATTTCATGTTCTTTGTTTGTGGCTTCATGGATGTGGGAACCATTGGATGACTCTTCATTTTCAGCGGATTTTGGTTGGTGAACCAAGGGTTGGTTTTCCCCTTGGTGGTCAGGTTAATTTTCGGTACCAAATTAGCTACCCGAGTGTTCAAATCATCGATAGCCACTTGCAGTTTTGAAAATATGTTGTTGATGGAGACGGAGAGCATCATTATACCGCTTTGTATGCCATCTTTGTCAATTGCATGAATTTTCTCATCGTCAGGAGAGATGAGATGGGAGCAGTCCAGGGAAGATTCCTCGCTGTGCTCAATAGGGTTTTCAGGATGGTTGTTCTTGTTGTTTGCTGAGGGAGGTAATGGTAATTCTCCCTTTTCGATCATATCAAGGATGACGCCTTTTAAGGGGAGACACATTTCTGTGTCATGTCCGCGACCCTGGTGATATTGACAAAACAGTTTTCCGTCCCATCTACGTCCTCGCTTGTTTGGTAGAGTGTCAGGAGTTGGACCAATCGGTTTGAGCTTTCCTTTGGAGAACAGCCTTTCCAAGGCTATAGCATAAGGCATATCCAAATCAGGGAAGGACCTATGAGGTCATTTGGTTTCGGTTGCCTTCCAACTAAGGTTGATTTTGTCGTTGCCATGTAGTCAGCTTTCAAGGAGCTTAATTCTTTGCTCAATATCAGAAGAGGTAAAATTCCTGGTTATCATTTTGTCCTCAACATGGGAGAGACGAGTTCTCAAGTTTTCCACGGTAGCTAGGAGTCGAAGGACCATGTTGTTGGTTTCGGCAGAAGTCATGGCGGATACAGATCGATCGGCTTCTTGAGTTTCTGGTTGGCGATTGATGACACCCAAGGGATTCCTACAACGATAGGCGTTATAACTTGTCTTGGTAGGGGTTTGCACAAACAAAGGCAAGTACGACACATATATACAAGAGGCAGTTTTGTTGTGAAGACGCGACGGTGTGACTAGGTGATGAGTTTATTAATGATCGTGAATGACCTCTTGTGTTTGAACTCTTGGTGCATGACTTTGAACATAGGCTCGAGTGTCGATTTTGGCATAGTGATGCCTAGACAGACGACTTCTGACGAGATTTGGAAGTTTGTCGATGGCGTGACGCCGCTAGAAAAGACATGTACACAAAATTGACCATTGACCAGTAATGTAGGGGAAATGCGGGTTTAAAACCCAAGAGGTGTTGACTCAGCTAACGCCTTTGATGATGTCTCGACAATTAGGCGACACGACCTAGATCAGAAGGTAGGTACTAACTTCGGTGGAGATGCGACGTTATCTAGACGACTTGACTTGAAATCGACCGTACTCTAATCGACTCGAGGCTGAGTCAGAAAGGTGGACTGAGGTTTTCGAAAATAGAGATTTTCAAAAAGATTCATTTGTCGTTTTATGGACGGCTTCCGAAGAGTAGGGATCTTTCGAAGGTCGGCCAGTTGAAAGGGCTGTCTTAGGTTTGTTTTCAAAAGACGGTTTGAGTTTGGGATTGCGGCGGCTCTGAAAACAATGTGTTGTTTCCGAAGACGATTTTTGAAATTCCGAATCACGGATTTGAAAATCGAGAATTTAAGGATTTGGAATCGTCATCACAATGGCCATGAAAACAGTTAAATTTGTTTTCAAAGGATTTAAAATTGGGTTGAAAATTTGAAAACGGTTAAATTTGTTTTCAAAGATTGAGTTTTGATTTGAAATCTGAAAACGGTTAAATTTATTTTCAAAGATTTTATTTTGAATTGAAATATGAAAACAATTAAATTTGTTTTCAAATGGTTTGAAATTGGATTTGAAATTTGAAAACGGATAAATTTGTTTTCAAAGATTTGATTTTGAATTGAAATTTGAAAACGGTTAAATTTGTTTTGTAGTGGTTTGAAATTGGATTTGAAATTTGAAAACGGTTAAATTTGTTTTCAAAGATTTGATTTTGAATTTGAAATTTGAAAACGGTTAAAGTTGTTTTCAAATGATTGATTTTGAATTTGAAATTTGAAAATGATTAAATTTGTTTTTAAATGATTTGATTTTGAAAATTATGAGGACTGAACTTGTCATTACGACGGGTTAGAAAACCGTTTTAACCTTTGAAAGACGATATGCAAATCGAAAAGTGTGAGAATTGAAATCGTCATTATGATGACTTAGAAAAGCTAAATTTGAATTCGAAAACGAGATTTGAAATTTGGGAACTTACACGGGTTGAAATCGTCATTACGATGGTTTGAGAAACGTTTCTGTTTAAAAAAATTGATTTCGAATTTTGAAAATTGGAGGGTAGAATTCGTCATTATGACGACGTAAAAGGACGCTTTGAGAATGCAACTATCGGCAAGGGACCGAGGTTTGAAGCGGCCATTATGACGACGTAGAAGGGTATTTTGAAATGTTTTGTGAAAACCAAGGTTTGAAATCCTCATTACGACGGCATAAAAAGGTAATTTGAAATGGTTATAAAAACCGGGTTTTGAAATGGCCATTATAACGGCATGAAAAGGTGTACAACGATCGGCGAAAGACCGAGGTTTGAAACGGCCATTATAACGGCGCAAAAAGTGTTTTTGAAATGGTTGTAGGAAACCGGTTTTGAAAGTCGTCATTAGGACGGCTTTAAAAGGTGCTTTGAAACGGTTGTAAAAAACCGGGTTTGAATATCGTCATTATGACGGCCTAGAAAGGCGTGTTTTTTTAAATGGTTGTAGAAAACCAGGTTTGAAAATAGTCATTACGACGGCCTAAAAGGTTTGCAACGCTCGGTGAAAGACCAGGGTTTGAAACGGCCATTATAATGGCACGAAATGTGTTTTGAAAGTATAAAATGACACGGAAGGACTTACGATCACATAACACATAAGCACTCACTGTTCATTATATTATGCATAATGCTGACACGGGTTTTGTCTTAATGGGTGGGTTACACACCAAGCAATCAAACCCCGATTTGCGAGAGGGATACCAATCCAAACAAAATGTGTAAGGAGGGTGCCCTAGCCTCGTGCTCAAAGGTAATGAAAGATCTTTGATGAAACAAAAATGTGTATCGTCAATGGTATGCTTGACTCAATTGGGATTCGAAACGCGGGGATGAGAAAACTCCCGCTGATGGGACGAACCAATTGGTCGAAAGGGGTTAGGTTGTGGGCCCGGAAAAGGAACCCGACTTATGACCGTAATATCAATTAATGCACTTTAACCACGACCTCGTTTGAGTTTCACCTCTAAGGATCACAAAGACACAAGTGTCCTAGTTATCCCCAGCGGAGTCGCCAATCTGTGGACATGGGCCACAGGCCAGTCTGTGGATTTGGGCCACCTACCGATCTGCGGTCATGGGCCACCTGCACGATAAGCCAATATGTGGACATGAAGCGGTCTAGAAAGCCACGCTCGGTGACGTAAAAATGCTTTCGACCGGATCGCTTTAGATCGGTCGGTTTCGCCTCGGTAAAGGTCTCGAAACGATTAGAGATGTTCGGAGTCGCCAACAAGCATTTGTGGGATGCCTGGAACCCGTTCGAATCAACTTTATACCTAGGTTAATCAAGACAAAAAACAGTGTTTGACATAGGTACTAAAGATAAGGACTCGTCCCCCTTTTAGCATTCTATGCCTAAAATGACTCTCGTACGCCCTGGATAAGGCCATCCACTATTCAAAGGTTCTGAGTAAGGGGTGAGGGTACGTATTGGGAAACTCTTTAATCAGACACCCAATCCCGCCCGCGTTAGCGGCCTCTACTGATCGATCGTGGTTGTTTAAGTGCAAAAGTTCATAAAACGGTGTAAATGCATGAATGTACATCCAAAAGTTTAACCTAACATGTGAGAGCTTTCTATGTCGGTTGATTTAATCCAAGTATCAAGTATAAGATGTCAAGTTGGATTTAAATTGATTTGCATGTTAGAATGGAAATTAAACATCCATTTACCAAATTCGGGTTATGATGCTGAACACGGTCTGTTATTCGAAAAAATGTGTTTTAAAGACAAAGTATGAAATGCAAACTCATCAATCTGATCCGTCACATATGCGGATAAACCGTAATCGGGATCATCCTAGACAAGTGCTAAAAACGAGGCAGAACAGTGCCAGGCAGCCTTATTGGGGCGCGAGCCTATTGGCGAGGGGAAGGGCTCTACCAGGTTTTTAGATAAGAAAGCAGACGGCCTCTTGGGGCGCGAGCAATGAGCCGACCCAAGGGGGCGTCTCCTAGTTCTTGAAAAGGTTATTTAAAACTGCATTTATGATGAAAGATTTGCAAATGTTGTTTGCATGTCTTGGAATAATTACTATTGTGTTAGTAACATTCGTTGTCGGATTTGCATGTTTGAAAGTATAGTTTACAAATAAAAATGTAAAATGTTTGATTTGAACTAATCATGTTAAGTTCATTTCTTTGTAATTAGTCAAGTTAATCATTGTACCCGGATTAAACCGACATGGTATAAACAACCAAGGATGATTATGGATTATGACTAATATATTTACAAATGTAAACAAATGGGAAAAATGGTAAATAAAATAAAAGGGGGTTAAAATACCCATTAAAATGTAATTAACCAATAATATCATCGAGTCACGGAATAAACCGTCATGATATAAGGAACCAGGGATGATTTTTGTAATGGTCAAAGTATGTTTATCATAAAAATGAATTAAAATGGTAAATAAAAGAAAAGAATTTCCTTTAAAATGTAATTAACCAATTAATATCACCGAGTCACGGATTAAACCGTCATGGTATATGGAACCGAGGGTGATTATAATTTATGGCTAAAAAGTTTGTCATAAAAATGATTTGAAACTTTTGAAATGGTAAAAACCGATTGCAACTAAGAAATGAAATAAAAAGGAAAGACGAGAACAAACACGGTTGAGTCTGACCCGAGAACCCACAAGAGGCGCGAGCCTCTTTGCATAGCAAAGGGCTTCTCTCTCGGGCCAAAACTCAGTTTTGGCTCGTCTAACCTATATTTGAAACGTGTTATGCATCATTCGTGCTTATAAAGTTATGAAAACAGTAAAGACATGAAATGAATGAGCTCTTCACACCCTTAAACTTACGTGTATTGATGTTTGTGAAGTAGACGACTTTAGAGACGGTTTTCTTGTTGTGACTAATCGCGATGAAAGAAGTTTAAAAAGGTGCCTTAAAAAAGGATTTTGTTTTGAAAATGAGTTGAAAATATGTTAATTAAAACATGTTGATTAATGAGTTGAGTTGGTCAAATGGGTCGGTCGAATGCACGGCGACGGTACCAAACAATGTGAGTATGGCTTGTGTTTAAGATCGGTAGGTCGTAAACACGTGTCGATTTTGTGACTTAGAAAGTCGGGTCTAGAAGTTTAAGGGAGAAGGAGGGGGCAGACTCTCGCGTAAGAATTGTAATGTGTGATGGTGGGTATTTATAGAGGAATGTGGGATGGTAGGTCGGTTGAGTTTGCTTAGAGGCTAAGTAGACACCCTAAAGAGGAGCGAGCTACCATGTGATACAAGTGGGTGTATTTCCGTTTTCAATTTGGACGTGGCCTTTGCTCTATCCATTGTTTGGTTTGTGGTATTGAAATGAGTTGTCGTGTAACAATATGGGCATCTAATAAGATGATTTTGGTGTTACTTGGGGTAGGTGTTTTGTGTGCTTGACTCGGGTTTGACCCGTGTGAGTCGGGATTTGAATTTCGAGTCGGGTTTTGGCTCGGTGTCGGTGTTGAATCTAATTAGGGTCATTTTAATGGAAATGACATGATAAAGACATTCATGGTATTATTTTCGACATTTGAGATTTGGTTTGACTCGGGTTGACTCGAGTTGCGAGTTTCTGATTCGGTTTTGGGTCCGGTGTCGGTTTTGACTCTAATTAGGGTCATTTTAATGTAAATGACATGATAAAGGCATTCATGGAATTATTTTTGATATTCGAGATTTGGGTTGACTTGGGTTGACTCAGGTTGACTCGAGTTGCGGGTTTTTGAGTCGGTTTTGGGTCCGAAAACGATTTTCACTCTAAATAGTGTTATTTTAATGCAAATGAAGTTAGAAAACTTTTTGAAATCATTTTTCATATCTGAGTAGTGCATTAAACCGTCTCATGTATAACCAATCTACGCACGCATATCAAAAATATGTTACAGTTCGATCATCATCAGGTAGTTTTTGGAAGGTGCAGATACTGGGTATCTACACCTTTCACTCGAAAAATATGATTGCGTTTGACCCACATTCTGCTTCTTACTGCCTCCTGCACTCTCAGTTGTAATTTCTACCTTCCCTTTCTCGCCCTTCCCCTTCTTTTCCTCCTTCTCCCTCTTCTCTTCCTTTAACATATCTGCAATCCTCTGTGCGTGCCCAGCTCGCTGATAAACATCATCCATGGTACTTGGCTGACCAGCTGCAAGCCTCTTCTTAATAGTGGTTGTTAATCCCTTTTCAAATCTTAGTGCCAACATCTCATCACTAAAATTCAAATCAGCTACATATTCTGACAATTCCATAAACCTGTTATAATAAGTCTCTACTGTCATCTCCTCAGTCATCTTAAAGGAATCAAATTCGGCTCTCATCTTACTTCTAATATGTTCTGGTACAAATACAGCTCTCATATTCTCCTTGAAACACTTCTAAGTGATAAAAGGTTCATCACTCTCCCTGCAAGCTTCCCTTAAGACCTCCTTACTAGCTACGATTCCACCACAAACTCGCTTTTTCCCTCAAATAGTAAGCAGCTTGATCTACTTGCAACTCCGCAGGACATCCTAGCAACTCAAAAAGGTTGTCAAACTCCCTATTCCAATCCCCAAGTAAAGATGGTTCACTTAATCCGTCATATTTCGTCGGGTTGTGCCTTGCAATATTAGCACTCATCTTTGCTGGATCCTGAACTAACCCCTTAGCCTTCAGTGCCGCATTCAAAGCCTCATTTATAGATATCAAACGTTCAATCTTCTCTTGGGATATGGGAGAGGGTGTAGGTGTAGATCTCTTTGGAGGCATGGTTCTATAAAAGTAAAACAAGACAACATAAGTTTCTACCCGAGGAAAGATGGCTTATCATTTTTTTAAATATTCTATACCTACAAAAATAAGGTGTGGTCAATTGTATCATTTCTTACCCCTTTCTAGGTCCTCCTATCATCAGTCCTACCTCCCAACTATCACAGGTTAAGAATTGAAAAAATATTTATATTGATTTTTTTGGTAAAACTCGCGTTTTCGGAATTCAAAGTCAAGCTGTAACTTTCAAAAATCACCATTAAATAATCGTTACATTCTACGTTGAGTTTTTATACTTTCCAGAAAATATAAAGAGTTTTCAAAACATGAGAAAAAGAATTAAGCCCAAATATTGAATAACTATAAAGATTTTTACAATTCAGTGGGTCGAAACAGAAATTGATCAGCAATTTGTCAAAAAAAAAAAAAACTTGGGTCAAATTTTAAAAATCACTATTAATTGTCAAAAATTTATATTATAACGTGGCTTATCAATTTGAAAACATATTTGAAACTTTTAAACAGTGGAGTTAGAATTAAGCAAAAATATTAAGAACGAATTAAATGAGAAATTTTACAAAATCGTTTGTTGAAAACTTAACTGTACAGGAATATTCCGACCACTGTCCACTAAATTATTTATTTCTCCCAAACCGTAAAACGTTTTAACATGAGATCAAAGACATTGGAAAGCTAACTCACTGGTTTATCACCCATAAAAATTTAAACCTTATACGATAAACAGAGATCACACGGCAACTAAATCAATTAGGGGTAAAATATGACAATTAATGTTCAGCTTCTACCTTCCTTTTTACTATATCATAAACCCTTATTAACACCCTCCTATACTTGTATCTACACAACTTAGTCATCATAATTCACACACATGACTAGGCATCTATTCTATAACATCCCTATCACAAGTTTATTTATTGCACAATATTGTAAATAGCATGGTTTCGGGATTCACATAACCGCATATCGCTAGATATGATACTACAATAATCATCCAACCACATAATCAATACCAATTTTACAATTACTTTCATGCTCATGATCAAAACAATTCAACATAAAATCCATATTTCATCCATTCCACTCTCCTTAAAATCAAGGTTACGTCCCATAACATCGGTCATAAAAAAAAACAATTTACATCCAAGGCAACAATTACTCTTAAGAACTAAACAATATGCATTTTGTATTACCCCACTCTTCATTATCTCTCAAGGTAACCGGTTAAAAATTGGAAGGGCCGGGGTTTGGAGTAAGGTACCTTCTCATCCTAAGCCAAAAGGGTTCCTAACAGTTTCTACCCGGGTTCATTTTATTGGACACATCCTCAATTCATTATTATATTCATTGGTTAGGCCTGAGGATCGTTTTGCTCTGATACCACTTTGTAACACCCCCATTTATTTAGGAGCCTTTAACAAGACATTCCAAATAAATAGGACTGTTACCATCTCGGTTGCCCAAAGTAAATGATACAAATTAAAACAAACCAAAGTACTTTAATAACTTTAACTGAAATAATGGTTTTATTACATTGCCAACCGATTAAATTTAAACCTTAACATTACAATATACCACATAGCGGAAATTACATAAATAAAGTTGTATAAGTCAACTAAGTGATCTACACAGCAACTATGGTCCAAGTCGAGCTCACGTCCCAATGCTCCCAAGTCAGCTAATCTTTAGTACCTGTCAAATCTGCTCCCCATTATGGTTCATCACAGGTGTTCACGAATACACTGTCAACCACGAGGTTGAGTGGGATAACAATCTCAAGACAAATAATATAAATAGTACAAGGATTCAAACACCAATGCCAAATCAACTATTCTCCCAATACACCACCACGAAGGTATTAAACAGTGTCTGCCAGTAAGTTTATAACACATCACCCGAAGGCTCTTCCACGATGTCTACCTTAGCTAGTAAGTTTTTATCACATCACCCGAAGGCTCTTACCATGATGTCTACCTCAGCCAGGCTAAACTTGATATCCAATCTATTATCAACCAACAGTAGTAACAACAATGGCTACGTACAACACCGTCTGAAGAATATCCAATACAACCCCTTCCGATCACAATATACAAGATATGTATAATCCAATTATCCAAATCAGTTTAATTCAATTAACATAACACCCAATTAAATGAGAAGATACACAATTAATAGGTAAGTAGAATCGTTATCCTACCTCTTCAGCAAGTACTCCCAAATAGAAATCCAACAAGGTACTTAGAAATATTCCTCTTCAAAACCGTCACCTAAACAATAACAAATTATT